>NC_053410.1:5728057-5940557 GCF_016859285.1 Xiphias gladius | reverse complement strand
GTGTGTGTGTGTGTGTGTGTGTGTGTGTGTGTGTGTGTGTGTGTGTGTGTGTGTGTGTGTGTGTGTGTGTGTGTGTGTGTGTGTGTGTGTGTGTGTGTGTGTGTGTGTGTGTGTGTGTGTGTGTGTGTGTGTGTGTGTGTGTGTGTGTGTGTGTGTGTGTGTGTGTGTGTGTGTGTGTGTGTGTGTGTGTGTGTGTGTGTGTGTGTGTGTGTGTGTGTGTGTGTGTGTGTGTGTGTGTGTGTGTGTGTGTGTGTGTGTGTGTGTGTGTGTGTGTGTGTGTGTGTGTGTGTGTGTGTGTGTGTGTGTGTGTGTGTGTGTGTGTGTGTGTGTGTGTGTGTGTGTGTGTGTGTGTGTGTGTGTGTGTGTGTGTGTGTGTGTGTGTGTGTGTGTGTGTGTGTGTGTGTGTGTGTGTGTGTGTTTGTGTGCTTTGTTTTTTGGGGTTTTTTTTGTGTACAGTTTCAGTTTGGACTACATTAAAGTTCAATCCAGAGGCATAAACCTTGTGTTTGCACATTCAAATTAAAAAGGAGTGACTGCTACCGCGGCAAGCTCGAGAACAACGGTCGTAATTTCGGTGCCCGAGGCAGCTCGGCTCAACCGGAATTAGCAACGATACAGGAGAGTTAAATAAAACAGTTTGAGGGACTAATATTCTGAGTTACACCTAAAAGATGTGTATATTGTTTTAACAGTGTCATTTTGGATCTGAGATCCTCTCTCTGAGGTTATTAGTAGCATTTTGACATTACACATTAAGGACGTACAGTGTGAACATTGCGACTACTTGCATTAAAACACTTTTTGGCCACACAGTATAACACAATACTAGTATCATCATCTTGAACAGGTGATAAAGTGCACTTGTTTGCAAACATTTACCAATTCAAATATCCAGCAGATACAGAGCTTAACATTTGGTCGCCTGACATTGTCTAACACGAAGTTCAGTGTTCATTTTCATTTTAGCTCTGTTTTTGTCTCCACCAACTCCTGAGGGGGATTTGTGAAAGCAGCTGCCTGCCGTGCATGCAAACAACACCAAGTCAAGCAATAACTCTCTGTGGGTTTGTCACTACGAGCAACACCTTTCACATAAAAACAGTCATTTGATCCACTGTTAATGTTAAAAAAAAAAAAAAAATCGACTAGTGCAGCTTTGGACTGACACTCAGCTCAAAATCAGCTTGAGAGATGGCTTCATGTCAGTTGTGGTTGGCTTCACTTCATGTCAGACACAACTCAAAGCAGGTTTTTTTTTTTTTTTTTTTTTTAAGATGGAAAAAAGTATCGAAACACCAATTCAATCTTCTCCAACCACTCCTGCAACATAATCCACCTCTCTACTCTGTCTGTATGCTCACTGTGTCCAAACACTCATATTTTCACCTAATAGGGCAAAAGACGCAGCTTCTATTTGTTGCTCACGTGGCTAACTGTCTAAACATAGCTGCAAAAAACAAACAAACAGCTAAAAGGTTCAAGCTACAAACTGAGGTGGTGTATGTAGCCATATTTTGAGCGTGTGAAAGATCAGATTCATTCAACGTGAAGAACGGCAGAGGAGAATGGAGTATGCTGCAGGAATGAATGCTTCTTTTCCCCACTGTGAAACCCTGTCAGTGTTGGAACCCGCTGTGATCGACATCAACTAAGGCTGACCGCAGCCCCGACTCTCTACGAAAGACTAAACTACAACTTAACGGCACATCTTTCACGCCTACAGGGGTCGAGTATTTAGTATAAATAAGATTTCGGGTCTATGCTCTGGATCTATCCGAGGAGACGGATGTCTTGTTACAGATAGTACACATCTGTGTTTTTTTTTCCATGACAGATATGTGAAAAAACACTCACCACCATTACAGCATGAGATCAACAGTTTGAGAAAAGTGAGGCTGGTTGCGGTTGTGGGCAGAAAAGTAAAGCACATAATGACATGCTATTAAATTTAAGAGTAAAATATAGACCTTTGTTTACAAAATCTAGTGTCTGTGGGATACTAACATGGAAATGCAATGTAGTAATATTTTTCCAAAACACCCATTTATCATTGGGAAGTGAACCCCGAATATGTTTTGATTAAAGCGCTGTGCTCTGATTAAATTAAATGAATGCCCGTGAGCCTCTGGCACCACCTGGTGGTAACTTATGCATAATGCACCAGACTGAGATCACAAAATCATAAACTTTTCTCCCAACCCTTGCAAATGTGTTAGTAGTAGTAGCTGCACAGATAAAAGGGTGTTTCATTTATTCTGCCGTGACGCTTGTGAGACTTCCTCATTAGGACAAAGGAGATACTGTCAGTTGTCAGTCACAGTTTACTCACTAAACTGACTCAAATATGTTCCCTGCGGTTGTCGGACGTTTCTGGTGTTTTTGAGTAGCTATACGAAGGCGACTGGACTTGCTCCGAGTTCTCGAAGACGTTTCACCTCTCAATCTCAAAGGCTTTTTCAGGTGAGATTCCGGATGAGAGGTGAAACGTCTTCGAGAACCTCAGGCAAGTTGCCTTCGTATAGCACCCCAAAAAAAGACCATGACCTGGATGACTGAGACTCTCCACAGACGTATTGCTACCTCCCGGTACTTTACTGCCCGGTCCCATATGGGAAACCCCACCCAGGCCTACTCAAACAAACTGAGAATCAGCTGGAAATATTATTTCACAGCAAATGAGAGGCCTGGTGCAGTAAAGCAAGACTGTGGCTCGTCTGAATGTACCAGTAAGTGCAGTCGACTCACGCAACAACAAGATTGAAGACTGCATTGGGCGCACCACACTTAACACTAACCAAATTCTAATTTCGGCTAAAATTTATGTTGTTCAAAGTCACGGTCATTCTGCAAACCAGATCTGAACGGTTTTGCCTCAGAGTACTTTGGTAAGGCTCTGACATATTCAACCGTACAATTACAGAGGGGCCGTTAAGGGTCGGTTTCGTACCGAAAGCTTGTCCACATCTCCCTTGAGCACACGCTCCAGGTACAGCTGCTTGAGTTCCCTCTCCAGCCGAGACGGCAGGCCCGGGTACATGGTGGAGCCTCCTGATAACACGATGTGTTTGTAGAACTCAGGCCTGAGGACGGGAAGACAGAAAGAGGGTGAGTGCGGGAAGAGACCCAGCAACATGTGGACGGGAAGAGAGGCATCTTCAAATCATACAAGTAATGTTGTTAGTTTCCCTCCCAACGGGCATATAGTCATATTTTAAGTCCACAATTGTTGAAAATGTGCTTTCAAGACAGGTTTAAGGTCCCTCTGTGACTTGAGGTGAATACTACAAAATGGATCGCTCAACTCTAACAGCAAGGAATAACTAATAATGTATTGGGTTTCCAAGCACACTTTTTTTTTCTGATTTTTCCACTCTTTTACATTACCCAAGAACAATTTTCATTCTTTCCATAAAGAACTCTGTGGGGCAAGAATTATTTAGCTTGACGTCTAAAACCCCCTATTTCTTAGGCGGGAGCTGTGCTGGGCCAACACTGTCATTTTGCATCTCTCTCGTGACTTTCTAATGTTGTGTATTAATGCGTGTCAGAGTGGAAACACTACGTTGCTCTCAGTAAAGTACATCCTAACGTATCTGCCTATCTTTAGCGACAGTGCAGCCTATCTGTGCACTTTCGCTGGCCTCACCTGGTGTCTATGTCGGCCGCCTGGATGGTGTTGAAGAGGAGCTCGGCCACTCCGACACCCTCCACGTTGATGAGGTGGGGCTGGAACAGAGCCTCGGGGGCCTCAAACCGCTCTCCTCCCACCTTGATCACGCGACCGTCTGGCAGCTGGAGATGTGTGGGAGGGATGAGATGAAAAGACGAGGGAAAAAAGAGAGTAAGACACCACTGAAGAGGTAGGATTTAATGTGGGACTCAACAGAGTGGTAGAGGGTGTAAATCGTGAATGTAAGAATCAAGAAGGATACTTTGTGCTTGTGATGTATGAAAAAAGTCCCAACTTCTCAATATACATTTTTAAAGACAAATTTATGTGCGTTTTACTGCGGTTTGAAAACAAAATCCTCCAAGACTGATGAACTTGTATAGCAAATAAAAGCACAGAGAGTGTCGGCTCCAGTACTGAGTAGAGTGAATGTGTGTGACTATAAAAAGGCTTCATTCAGCTGAGGGCAGTGGGAGGAAGCAGAGCCCAGCCTCAGCCGCAATGTGGCTGCACAGGAAATGATGTAACGCGCAGTTCAGGGCCCTTCGGCCAGACTTACATTGCCCTCCTTGTTTCGGCACAGTCATGCACACAAAACGATACTTACACATGCATGTTCACACGCCTACGCGCACACACTCGCCTACACTAACCCAAACACACATGGTCACAGTGAGCTCTGAGACACAACATATGCTCGGTAAGGCGTGCAGTAAGACAGACTTCGGGTTCTGCGTTTAGATTCTGTGGTTCCCTTAGCAGGGAAAAGGCCTTGGAAAGAAAAGCAAGCCTGGCGGTTGAGCACTGCACCCCCATATGTTTGAGTCCCAGAGAAAACAGTTAGTCAGCAGCACTGCCCTGTCCTAAAGCAGCCAACAGAGCCAACACCGGGCATGTGGTAGTCTACTTAGCTCACTGCTGAAATGGATTTAGTTACCCCATTAGTTTTGATTACTTCAAAATACGGCTGCTTTTGAATAACAAACCCCTTGGGAGGGATTCTTTATACAATGATGCTATTTTAAACAGAAATGTGAAACTTGGGTGCGTGTGGCGCGCAGAAAGAGAACTCATTTTACATTAAAAAAAATTAAACAAAACGAGAAGCGAGAATCCCCGAGAGCTGGAAATGTGCCTACGTAAAATGGCCAGCCTGAAAAACGGCTACTTAAGTTGTCTCACAAAAACACGCATTTCCCCGTTTTCTCAATATAGTCAGTGTTTATTAGCAGTTATTTCACATCCCAAAACATTTCTTGACCTCATGTCTTTGATTTAGCTGATTTTTCTTTAACAGGAGTTGTCCGTCCTCCTATGTTATTGGTTTATGGTAAACTCATTGGACAGGTGACAGCGGGAAACAGTGGGGACAGCGATGTCATTTCATTTCCTCTGTTTTTTCCTGCCTATTTAATGGCAGCTGAGTGAATAATGCACACAACGTCCATGTGAGGGCAGTGACTTAATTTCTAAATCTGGTTTCACACTGGCTACTGTGTCTACACACCTGATGAAATAACAACCACAAACACCCGGTTACATATTAAGCCTGGCAGCAGTTAAACAGCTCTGTGAAGCAACTCTCACAAACAGGTACGAAAAAAAAAAACAAAAAAAACCCAACATGTAAACTTCCTCTGTGGGTATTTATAGAGTGAATGTACCAACAACCTGTGCACTGATGTCTTATTATTAAATCTACTTGCATGTATAAATCTACACAGATTTATCAGTATTTTATTGTTTAAAATTAAAAGGTAATTATCTACCGTGTACGATTCCACCAGCACGGTGGTCTCCAGCGCCAGCTTCTGCTCCTGCTCGATGTTGTAGCCCACGTAGCACAGCTTCTCCTTCATCATGCGCACCGTCTCGAAGTCTGCGGAGTGGTTGAAGGCATAACCCCTCAACAACAACAACTGCACCCAGAGAGATAGAGAGAGACAGACAGTACAGGGAAACAGGGGAGAACAAGCACACACACAAAAAAAAAAAGGTGAGGAAGGTCAGGAAACATTATTCTTACTTACTGAGACCCCCCCCCCCCCAATATGTGTATTTAAACAGGATCTAGTGGTACTGCAAGAGGGAAGTCTTCTCAAAATTAAAACCCTGTTATTTGCTTGCTAACATTAATTCTGGGTTATGATTATGACCTATTTAAAGAGACTGAACTTCAACGGATTTTTTACACTAAAATGCATTAAAACATTGATTTAACACCCTATATTGGAAATAGATAATTGTGCTGTAGTAGATTACAATGGTGCAGCGCCAGTAAGTCTTATCATCTAGAATCATTTACCTGAAGAGCAACCCACGTGATTTTTAAAATCAATCAACAGGACACATTTGCACGGTATATACTCTATTTCCTAACTACCTTGTTTTCACCGCTAGTTTTTGTTGTGTTGTGTTTTGAGACTGCTATGAGAGACTGGACACCTTGATGAGGTAGCGGGTGATGTCCCTGCCTGCGATGTCCAGGCGCCTCGTCAGGTGGGGCAGGCTGAAGCCCTCATACACCGGACAGATGTGTGTCACACCGTCACCTGAGTCCACCACCACGCCAGTCAGAAGGCCTAAGACACACACAAGTTATTAATGGGTGTTCGTGTCTGAGATTCGTCCAGTGTGAGTATTGGGCTACCCATTGTTAGCCTTGTTGGCTGGGTAAACACAGAAAACCTGGAAAGACAACACATCTAATGGAACAATTAACTGCTAATAAGTGCTCAACAGTCATAATAAACTCAGGGACAAATTGGTTGAGCAAAACACAGACCTCATGCAGGCCCCTGTATTTGAAACGCACAGAGTCTAACTGTAGTCGCAAACAGTTTCAGAGTTCATCTGATCCTGCTTCAAGCACCACACAGGAGGAGTCGAACACATCAGTACGCTTCGGATCATGTCTGGGTATTGAGTCTGTCACTGGGACATTGTAAATTGATGTTCATGTAGCTGTCCAGACTCTCTGGCACAAAGAATATCACATCTGGTGTCGAAGTAGTCCAGTAAAACAAATTTTTCAACAAATCCTTTGACAAAGGCGTGGTAGTCAAACACTACCACACAAGAATATTTACACAATTAAGATGAAAAGCCTTCTGTTTGGTGGTGTAGGGCGACTACGGAAACAAAAAAGCAACTAATGGCAACTACTAGTAGTTTACCGGTTATAACACTCGGATATCAGTCTAAATCTAATTTGTGGGTCTGAGGATTTGGTGAAATAGAAAAAACACTTGCAAAATTTATGTGATGAGTAAACTGTAGTAGTCAATAGAAAAATGTTGATGTGCCGCTTTTGTTTCAACTTCACGTGTGTCTTCTTACCTTGGGCATACAGCGTCAGCACAGCTTGAATAGCGATGTAGACTCCTGCAAACTGGTAGGTCTCAAACATCACCTGTAGGAGAGGCCAGTGAACATTAGACTTTAAGAATAATCGTTTGTTTGTTGATGAAAACAAATACGTACAGTGTATCTGCGCCAAAGCAGGTGAAAAATTATCTCAGTAGTACGAGGCGTCAGTAACACATGATGAAATCTTTTCACAGAGGACTAACTGAAGCAGCACTTCTGCAATGTCTTAAAATACATTTCCTGTAATGTCCCTTTGATGCTGACTCCTACGAAAACCTCAATACATTTTTTTCCTCAGAAAAATAATAAACATAGTTTCCTATTGGCCCCTTTGTAATAATCACAGTGACGGGTAAGAAGGGCCTGACAGGGGCTGTTAACATCCGAGCATATCAGTGCTTCGATTAACTGAATGGAATTGTAACATCAAATCGATGATAGAGAGCAGAGAGCCATAAACTAGCCAATTTCCCCTTTTCTTTTCCCATCACACAACTACAAAAAAACCTTCACGCCGCACACAAACATAAAACATAAACTTTAACGTACCTCGATGATTTTCTCGCGGTTCTTGGTGGGGTTCATGGGGGGCTCGGTCAGCAGGATCTTGCAGTTGCGGGAATCGATGTTGAGCTTCTCTGGGCCGAAGGTGTAGTCCCACAGGTGCTTCATGTCATCCCAGTTCCTGACGATGCCGTTCTCCATGGGGTAGTTGACCTCCAGCATTGAGCGCAGCTCGCTGGCTTCATCCCCCACCATCAGGTCCTGGGGAGAGAGGTCAAACGTCAACACGGATAAATATATAGAAGCGAGGCAGCATAGCCCTCCACTTGTGAAGCCCAGTTTGTAACATTCAGTGTCACTCGCCATAGGGAGGAGCAACAAGTATTTGAGTGGGCGACAAAATCAGGAATTTCAACTTGCCCCCTAGGCCTGCGTGTCAGCTAAGATCAGAGAAACTGATCATCCATTTTTCACTCGCCTTAAGACGAGTCATCTGTCAAATGTATTCATGTAGCTCTTCCCTTTAAAATTCAGTTACCCAGCATGCATAACAAGGCACCATCTTCCATGCATCTACGCCCGGAAACACTTCTCTCTAGCTACAGAAACCCACTTGTTTTAGCACCATTCAACTAGCTGCATGCAAGGCAACCTAGCAATGTCAACAACCGCTAGGTTAGAGCTCAGTGTTAGCCACACGGTCAAGCATCTCACGTTCCACTTGGAGACATCAAAAGCCTGCTGAAGGCAGCCATTTTATGGGCTCATCCTGTGTGCTCTGGCATTAACAAAGTACTAGTCACAGGCATCGCCTCCATGTGGTCTCAATAAAAATAAAAACAAAAAGTAAAAAAAGAAAAACAGATGTGCTTCCGTCTCCAAATTTCAGCTGCCTGCCATGCGTCCTTCAGAGTGAACGCTTCCTCGGCACTTTTAAAAAAGCTAAAACACTTGCAGATTAGTGAATCAACTTAATCTTAACTGGATATCACTTAAGTGAAATATGCACATTGCTTCATAATGGTAAAGAAAATTAGATCTGTGATGCACACAGATACAGAACATTTAACATTTGGCCACCAGCTTTCTAGCCGCAGCTGACATTTTAAGTTCTTTTTAGCTGAAAACTGTTGTGATTATTTCAGACCTTAAATAGCAGCAGGATTTTTTTTTTTTTTTTTAGAGGGGGTGGGGGGTTTAGCTGTCAGAATGCACCAGCAGATCAGAGACTCTGAAAATGGACCTGGTCCAAAATCTCTTTTAGCACTCCATCGATAACAGCTGGCCTATGATTCATCACAGCCATTTCTGCAACTCTTTTAGCCTGGACAAAGGAGTGCATTAACACAAGGTGCTGTATATCTATCTGACTCTGTGCCACTCATTTGGCCAACAGCAATGAAACTCTACGCTTAAATCCAGCAAACTAGTCGGGATGTTGAAGAATGGAGTCATTGTGTGAGTAAAAACAGATGAAAGAAAACATACGAAGGAAAGACACAGGACGAAAAAAAATTATTTCAAACAAAGAAAGAGAGCTTAGTTTTTGGTGGAGATCAAAACATGACACAACTCTCCGGAGCAGGCAAGAACAGGAGGCACACACCAACCTGAACTTACCATCTTCTGGGCATTCTACTTCATCGTGGGTGAACAAAAACATGGAGGAAGAGGAAGGTAGATATAAAAAAAAAAGAATAAATAAAAGAATCGGAAAAAACAGAAGAGAAGTAGAGATAGGCTTCATGCTAAAATAATGGGAAACTGACAGACCTTTAGACTTTAAACTGATCTTTACCCAAATTACAGTATTGATTCAAAGATTTCATATTTGCAGGGATGCACTGGAGATACTGTAAGATCTTATATATACACTTGAAGGACATCTAAAACAAGCTGGTAGAATTTGTGGTTACAGGACTGATTGTGTTATCTAACAGATTTCAGAGCTGAATTGGGCTGCTAACCTTTGTTAGCACTTGCTACAAAATTATACAAGATCTTTTAAAGTGAAATTAAGCCTGTGGCTTTGACGTTATGCTTATATTAGAAACTGACTTTGCTTTGTTGCCTGTGATTTCATATTTTGCTTTTTCCCCTCTTTTTTTTTTTTTTCTGCAAGTCATACTTTTGTCTTATAACTGGTTTCCTGTCCATGTTCGCCCTGGAAATCAAGACTCTCTGGACCAGCTCGTACCTTGATCTCAATGTTTCCCACTTTGGCTGTCGAGCGAATGATGGGCCTCCCAACAAGCGCAGGGAAGATGTGCTCTGGGAAATTGGAGCCTGCATAGCCGCACTTGACAAACTAAAAAAGAGAGGGACAAGTAAAGCACAGAGGAAGTGATTAGGACAGAAATTTAAATACTGACGAGATAAACCGTGCAATACAGCAAGACACAATTACTGTCATCCTGCTGATAACAGTGGGCCGAACTGGCATTTGGAAAGAGATAAAAATGTAACCGACGCTTGAATCCCAGAACCTTTATGTACAGTATGTACGTGTGAATATGTATGAACATCTGTGGTCAATACCTGCTGTAGTCTCCAGCCCGATGGTAGAAAAACTTAAATGTTTTAAAATAATTTTATAGCTTTCATTGTACTAAAAAAAAAAAGAAAAAGAAAAAAAAAGATACTTAATTTATAAATTCAGTGCCTTAAATCTGTCTTTTTACATTAAAAAAAAATTAACTCTTGTGTTAATACTAACAAATAAAACATTGGTAATATGCTTCATACAAATCAAACAGCAGAGCATTTTTGACTAATTGCCATGATATCAACATTGTGAAAACAATCTTCAAGAAATATTTAACTATTGAGACCGCTGGTGTGCTGAGTGTACATAAACGCCAAGCAGGTCGAAACATTTACCGCTTATTGCGTTGAGCTACACTTAAGCTCAAAGAATCGTATAACTGAACTTTAAGCAGCACTGAAGACGAGGAAAAGATTGCAGGTTGCATTTTAACCATAACCATGTAAAAGTGAAAGAAAGTGACTTGTGACTTTTTTCCAACCTGCCAGCGTCAGTGAGTAAATTCAAGGACGGCCCACTGAGCAGTGTTGAACTAATTAAGATAAAATTTCAGAATCAGTGCAAATAGCTCACTACAGCCCTGCCCCCACAGAGGAATCTGAAGACGATAATAGTAACAGGCGAGGCAAACCAATTCTGCCGGTAGAAACTGAATTCAAATCAGCTGCTGCTCGATTATCTTACAGAACTTGTTTCAGTGGAAGACTGTGAGATTTACCAGCAAACCAAACCATTTAGTTGTTACTTTTGTCTTGTTTTGCCAGTGAATGTGATTGCAGATACACAAAGCTAAAATTAACTGTCAGGTTTTACGGTAGACTATAAGGTGAAACGGCACGCATCAGGGCTCTGAAAAGGTGTTGGTGACATATGTGGCTGTCGTTCAGACTCTCTCACTTCCTCTTAGCTTCTCAATTCAACCCCGACAAAGGCTCCGTTTTTCCGCACAAAGTCACATCTCAAACAAACCTTATTAGTCAGTAACATGCTGAGCCAACATCCTCTTTGAGCTGCTGACAAGGTTTAGTCAGGAAGTTCCTATGCTCCAACAGAGGCAATACTACTTGTGTGCAATGAGTAATTCCTAAACATGAAGACAGACCAGCAAAGTCTACAGCATGTTATTGTAAATGCTGGTAGGAGTAAAAAACTGCTTATTTTGTCTACAAACCACAGGAGCTAGAAAATCCCCTAAATTTACCAGCCTAATGGACTATTACACCAGCTCGCTCGGCCGTGACAAAAAGACGACCAAACTGGTCTCTCAGTCATGCAGATGCACTTTGGGCTGGTGGCTGGTGGCTGGTGGCTACGAGGACTCTTTCGTAACAGTTCTTTTAACGCACCTACAAACTTCCTAAAGCGTTTGTCAACCTGTCAAAAGTCCTAATCTAATCAGTCGTGTGTAAAAATCGAGCAGTTTAAGGGCGGATGCATCAGCAGAATACACATACGGTGTGGTCCAGTGGTGGGTGTAGTATTCAGGTCCCTTAAGTACCAGTAACAAATTGGAAAAATACTCCATTACATGCAGAAGTCCTCTTTTCAAAAAGCCAACTTAAGTAAAAGTAGCATCAGCAAAAATGTAGTTGAAGTATCAAAGGTAAAAGTACTTGTTCTGCAGTAAAATATCTCCTGTGGCTGATAAATTATTATACATGACATTATTCGGTTGCTAATAATGTTGCCTCAATGTGTCAGCAGTATTTTACTGATGTAGTTGATCTAAGTGGAGCTAGTTTGAACTACTTTATATACAGTTAGCTGGTTTTGTTCGGTGGTCCACAGTGAAGGGATCGAGCCACTCCAAATCTGTTTTAAGGTTTTTTTTCTTTTACAACTTCTCTCTAATCTTTAACTTATTTTGTGAAATGTCTTTTGGTGTCAAACTGTTATTTCAATGAAACCCTCTGTGAAGTTCAGAGGGGAAAATGTCTCTTTGGTGGAACTGCTAACGACTTGCAGACATCTGAAATGTACAAAACTACTTTTTTGTGAGAGGTCAACAGCCAAAAAGGTTGGGAACCGCTAGTTTAATCTTGGAATAATGCAATTCCTTGAGGCTTGTGATTTGTGATATTGGACTATATACACACACCAACCAGCTACAACATTAACACCAGTTACTGGTGTTGATGTTGTTCCTGAATGGTGTGTATTTATATATACACACACATTATATTCACATTCATGTCAATGGGAAATTGGTCTCTGACTTTTGGGCCCCACTACATACATACATGTATGTATGTGATCGTTACTTTCTGTGGGGTTTTTTTCCACGGTCCACACACTCTACTAAAAAGGCAGTTAGGTGACATTTCTCTCCGTGAAGTTGCTGCTGCACAGGAAAACACAGTAAAAGGTGGTTCCTCAATTCACCTGTCATGGCCTGGCTAACGTTTCCCCTACCCGACGTTGGGGTTAGGAACAAAAATCTAGCTGCTGCGCTTCGTAATGAAACCGAAGGCACGACACAAGGAATGAATCTGCAACGTCCGCGTGGATTTGTTAAACAAATCACTGAGATGAGTGACAGAATAAGGCAGAGAGTCAGCTGGTAAAAACTAGCAGGGCTAGCTAGCTGCCTTAGCTTGATATCCGTTGGTGGCAAGTGAGCCGTTTCTTCACCCTGGGGTGTGTATGCAGCTGTGAGAGCTGTACCGTGAGCTGCGTATTCAGCCTTCGTGCCGACAATAACACCCGCTCTTGGTGCCGTTTCCGTGGAGCGTCTGGATGAATGAAAATTAGCTGGCTAGCAGGCTTGCTAGCTACCCACCCAGTTAAGGCTAGCTAGCTCGGAGGCTGACAGCCCCACTTCCTGTTTCGGCAAATCCTTCGACATAAACGGCGCCGTTCGAACAAAGCCACTTACTGATAACGCGTGAAACCAAAGCGGCGAACTTACCCCGGTCCCATTGTCACAGACCACCACTTTCCTTCCCTGGCTGTCCATTATGTAAAAGCCCAGTTGCCGCTGAACCTCCCTCAACTTTCTTCGGCAAACCGGAAGGAAGACACACCAGCCCGGCCGAGAGGAGGAAGGGTAGGGTGCTCATCCGGTGCGGCCGCCGTTCAAACGACGGGCACTCCCTCCGAGATGAGCGTGTTCGGATTTCACCCTCCGCGCATCAAATGTTTCACACCACAGCCACAACATATTCACGGACTGATCGCGTATGGAATGTAAATCAGTTTCCACTTTCAACCTGTTAAAAAAAAAAAAGTGCATGTCTGAACCCAATTTTTTAACAAATTTTGTAATTTCTGCGTTTTGGCTTCGTAGGGCAGGAGAAATAACTTCATAAGGCCTAATGGTCAGTTGGTTAGAAAATATAAAATGTCCCTGATTATCTACAACATTAGTAACAAATGCATGGTGAGAAAGATTTGTAATATTAAAATAGGTCTTAAGGGGAGCATTGTTACCAGGTGCAACAAGCAAAACTAAAAATACATTGTTTTTCCTCCCTACACAGGTTTTAAACCGGAAACTACAGGCGCAAGTTTTACTTTTACAGTTGATCAATGGTGTAAATGCTCAAACCCAAGGGTTACCCCCGTGTGTCCCGTAATTGATCAGTAAATGAATATATCTATGAAGGTGTGTGAATTGTTGAACTGGAAAAGCGAGCCGTAGGAATGATAAGTCATGACTGACCTGTACTACAACTAATGTAGGAGTTACACTGGTTGTTTTATTTTCCGCAGAGCTTCAAATCAGCCTGCTGAGAGTACTCTCAAACATTTTGTGGAAATATATTCATGGAAAAAAAAAACAAAGGAAAAAAATAGTTTTATTTGGAACCGAAAACTAAAGGACCAGCTTAACAGGCTGACGGTCTATAACAGTAACATAGAAAGAGAAGAAAATTAAACTTTTCTTTCAGATTTCACGCATCTTCACGAAGGCCGCTTTACTTCTATTTACGTCCCCAATATCACTTAAGTATATTATGTTTGTCTATAATAATTTTACATCAAAAATAAGACGATACGTTTTATAGTGAAAATAAGTCGATAAATACAGAATCAAACATCATTTAAGTTGGTGAGTTTGCTGCAACAGTCTCCAGAGTGAAGAAATGTGTGTGCTCATGTTTTTGGGGGGGTGGGGTCAGTTTAAACCAAAATAAACCGCAACACTTGATTTTAAGAAGAGTAATGCCTGCTGTGGTACACACAAGATTAAAAGGTCGTCTTTGCACAGATGACTGCACACTGAAATGAATCGATGAGCTGATACACAGGGTTATTCTGCCTCACTACTAAGAGCTTAATGTTTTAGGGTTAAGACTGAAAATGGGCCAGCAGGTGGAGTATTTTCACCGCAGCAGGAAGCTCAGCCTCGAGTCCTTTAAACCTATGGAGTGCTTAAATCCTGTATACTGTATGTACAGCATGGATATGTGTGTGTGTGTGTGTGTGTATAGAAGAAATGTCACTCTAAAACTGAAGAACTGCATTGTTTTGGTTGGAGGATGCTTGGGAACACGAGGACCTTGGCCTTCATGAAGGCCAGGTTGGGAAGTCCAGTGGTCGCCCTGTCAGCCTCCGCACTCAGCTCATCCTGCTGGGGTTTCCTTATGAAGAAAACACACAGACACACACACACACACAGCATGAGCATTTAAGGACCCTTGTGTATGATTTTGTTTTTTGCTCCCTGTATGAATGCCTTAAAGTGACGGTGAAATGAAAAGAGCTGGATGTAACCCCTGACCTGACCTGACGGAAGTGCTGGTCCCATCTGCAGCGGACATCCGGCGACTGAAAGTGTCCTCTAGGTGGCGGCTGTCAGCGCTGGTTTCCAGTTTGCTGATGATCAACTCCCTTACGTGTGAGCGTGTGTAACAACCACGCATCCGACGTGTTGCAAAAGAGACACAGCGCCCACCGAGTGTCAAATATTAGGATATTCACACGCGACACAATCTAAATTTAGCGACAGTATACTGACTTGCTCCACATTAGCGCCATCGGGGTAAACCCGATGAACAGTTCACGAATTCTAAGATTCTGCAGCTTCACATGACCTGACCTGGTGGAGGACTGTTGCTATGGCTACGGCTGCTGCTGCTGCTGGATCTGCTCCCCTCCTCAGGACCAAAATTATCCAGGTTGAGAGCAGAGCAGACCGTGCCAGCGAGGGGGGGGGCAGCGGGTGAGGAATGAGGAAGCTGTGAGCTCGACTTCTTGATTCATAAAAAGGAGAGCAAGCATGTTCTTCTGACCGATGTTTTCTCCTTTTTACTGAGACACTGGGGAGACTGAGAGAGCGAGAGTGACACAGCAAACGACGCTCAGCAAAGCAGCGTGAAGCTCCTTTCTCTGGTCAGATTCAAAGGCCCCCTTAACCGTGACATATCCAAGCCGCCATGCGGCACCAAGTCACTGGACCAATACTGACTACGTGGTAGTAACTCTTGCTAAACCCTGGGGGAAATCTGGACGAAACACAAGATACGGCAGAAGTCAGCTCTGAAGTACGACTTCCACCTCGATCACATGCAACATATATAAAAATGAAGACTCCCTCAATGAGGATCTTAGTACCGGGCTGGAAGGCAGACGCGTCACTGCCCTCTCCGGTTGAATGTTTTAGGCCTGTTCCCACCTCTGCCCGCACCCAGCAGGACTGCTGAGTGTGGTAGAAGTGTACTCTCTGGCACCTGTAAGCACACCTCATAGTGATCACACGGCGTGTACTGACAACACCTGGAGGAGACCGCTTGAGCCGCCGGCTTTGAGTAGAGATGAGGAGTGGGCTGCAGGAGTCTGGTAGGCTCACTTCTTTCTCGCCACCACCACATTTGTTAAATTTTCTATCTCGTCGAGCTTTATACAGCTTTTTTTTTTTTTAAAACACATATGAAACCTTTAAAAATGTTCAATTATCTAGTACGCATCTGTCAAATCGTCAAATGTTGCTGTCCCAAGCTGGACTGACCGTTGAAAGTGACACCACCTTTAAAATGGCGGGCCTAGCAGTATCCTGACACGAATCCCATCTAGCTGCTTAGTTGTTTGAATACTCCAAACCTTGTACTCAACCACAGACAAGAGTGACACTGCACCTGGCAAGAGAGAAAAAAACTGAGGGAAGAGAGGCAACACAAAGCAGAAAGGATGAACTGATTTATTTCAGTATTTACAAGGATTTCCCACAAGTCCCTATTGCAGTGCATTAAATCTGGATTTGAGCAGTAAATCCGAATAAATAAATAACTCAACAACCTATTAGGTCCAAAGTGAATTTAACCATTTTGAAAAAAAAAAAAAAATAAGTTAAGTACTTTTAAGAAAATAATTGCTGGCATAAAGGCACAACTCATAATGAAATACTGCACCTGCAGTTGCAGAAATTTTGTGGAAACAACTTTCCAGTGACCTTCCGCCGTGTCACTATTTTTTGTCTTGTTTTTACTGTGAAATAATGTCTGAGATACATCATTCCTTTGTGTTGTGACAGTGGTCCCCTGGACATGTTAATGTAATCACGGAATAAATAAAATCTCCAAATATAACCATTTCATATAACCAACCATATGGAAAAAATAATTAAATTAAGAAATAAATATAACAGGCCACAAACAAACATTAAAATGTATGACGTGCATGTTTGTTGTTTTTGTGGCTGATTACACAGGTTGCCCTTCAATTGTTAAAATTCTTTTAACTTGTTCCTACAGTAAATGCAGCAAATATGTTCTTACCTTTTCGCTGCCCTCTGCTGTGCATACTTTATTACTGCAACACTGTTCTGTTGACAACATTCATGTAACATGTCATTTCGTCGCTGAACATTTGTCCTGCTTGGGTTGTTGCTTTGAATGGATCAAGAGAGTGACACTGAAGACGGGACGTAAATGACGCTGGCAAACATGGGAACCGGGCAGAAAAACGGCTTTTTCTAAGCTCAGATTGGTGCCTCTGTCGAATCTAAATGTCAGTGTTGTCTGAACCGCTGGAGTCAACTCATCCAGTTGCCTTCTCGGAAATGACTCGTGGAGCCTTTTGTATCGTTTATGTATGTGACAAAATAAACATTTGAATCCTTGAATCCTTATCTTTATGAGCAACCGGCTACGATAAAAAGTTCTTCTTTAAATCAGACACAATTATTCAGCATACTTCCGTGTTGCCCACTTCAAACACATGCACCAGCAATACAGATGGTACCACCAAGTACGCTGTCAGCCCCTGTTCTAAAAGGCAAACTCAGATGATGGCGGTTTTTGTCGTTTTGTAAGCCAATGGATATTCAGATTTTTTTTTTTTTTCCCAAACTACCAGCGTGTTATCTGCAACAACATGCAAGTTTAAAGATTTACTGAAAAAAAAAAAAAAAACAAAGTTACATGGACACAAAGACACATGCCAACTCTGGTACTCTGCCTTTTTCCTGGCCTTTCTTCTGTTTTGTTTTTGTCATCATATTGGTTAGATCTTCTTCATGATTACTTTTAGAATTTACGTTTTAGGATAAATTAGAAAGAAACCTTTTCTGTACAAAACACTACTGTACTAAATCTGAAGCTAATTAAATTAAACTAGTAAAATTTTCCTGAGCAAAGAATAACACTTATTACCTGTGTTGTTGACTTTTTGAAAATAACAATAACTTTTTTGGTTTCTCCACAGGTGACCAACATAACTGAGGGCACGATGACCCCCTTTACAAGCGGATATGAACAAATACATGGTTTCCATCAAAATATAAAGAAAAAAAGCAGAAAACTGGGTGATACTGTCAGATTTATAGGCTAAGTGTACGTGCATAATATAGCCACGCACTGGGCAAAAGGTAGACCGCAGTATTACTACTGGTTTAGAGGTGGGAGTTCATCCTCAACGGTGGTCACCAATAAATAAAATAAAAATGGTCCTCTGGATAAACACATCCATTGAATCAAGTAGCCTTCGCCCATATCAGGTGTTACCACTTCAAGACGGACACCCCAGGGCTTCCCCATCACATCGGGGTCTGATAAATACTGAGATAAATTCTTTCCCAAAAAGGTGACAGCAGGTTAAGATGAGACACTGGAGTAACTGAAGGGGGGAGAAAAGGGACGGCGGTACAGTGTTTCCCCTGTGAACAATTCAGACTGATGTCTAATTCTTTCAGTTTGCTTGCACATCTGTTTTACTTTTGGTCCCAGTTTTGGGTCTGTTGGATATTAGACCTCTCAGAGTTTTCTCGTTAGCAGAAATCATGACAACAACATGATTTCTGAACACTGGGTTTGACTTTGTTATTCATGAGGAGAAATTCAATTGAATCACAATGTCTTATTTTCCACAACATGGCGTGGTCCCCCACTACTGCTGACTGGGTGGAGGGGAAACACATTGTAAATCAAAAGAAGCAGACATGCCCTGGAGGAGGTGAGGAGGAGTCCAGAGGAACCCCAGAGTAAACTCTCAAAAGTTTTGGATTATTAGCAGAAGCCGTGTAAGGGATGGCTGGTAGTCTACTTCCGGCCCCAGAAGTGAGGGGCTCGGCGAGGGGACGTACCGTCCTGAGAGCTGCTAAGGCCACGGCTGCTCCAGTCCAGCTGGCTGGAAGGGAGTGCCTCCTACGCCGAGAAAAGTAAACATCATTTACAACAACATTTAAGCTTAATGTCTTCATGTGTTATGCTCTGGTCTCTTTCAAGCTAGTCAAATCTAATCAAATGGACCAGTTTACCTGCATGGAGGGGTCCGGTATGTCCTGGGGCCCTGGAGGTGCTTGTGCTGTGACTGCTGTGTATCCTGGAGGACAGACAGCTGGCACGGACTCTTTGATAGGCTCTAGCATTCCCTGACGGATGATAAAAATGGGATGGAAATTCAGAAAAAGAAAAAAAAAAAGGCAGGGCTTGGGATGCAAAGACACACAAAATAAAAACCGACTGTCTAGATGCATCTGAATTTAAATTTTAGGAATCTGCAGTATATTTTGACTTAAAAAGGACGGAGCCCCGAAGTGTAAAACTTGCTCGGAGTCTGGTTCAGCATTCATTTTTATCTAGAGCAACTTACAGTGAGTGCAGCAGTGTAATGATCTCACTGTTACAAGCAACCGACAGGGGAGTGACAGCTTGTAACTCTGCAAATCCAGGTTTTTAACCCTGGTTTCACTTCAGCATTACTGCAACTCAAATGCGTCGATCAATCACTACAGTGGCAGTTTCAGCTTGTGACTCGGCTACTGGTGAAGATGCTGTCATGTTCAGGTCACTGATAAACATTAGTTTTTACGTTTTGCCGAACTCACAGTGTTCCTTGTGTCCACACCGAGGCACCTGAGCAGAGTTCTCTTGGTGTGGGAAACAGCCCACTGAAACTGGAGGCCAACTGCACTGGTGACATCTTGGTGTGGCCACCACAGGCCCCGCTGAACCCTGAGAAATGGCGAGGGAATTCAAAAGCAGCATAACACATGCATAGACAACATTAGTAACTCTTTTAGAGTTATTAAAATGAGAGTAAATCTGAAATGGTGAGAGGGGAACATTAACCAGGACGACATCCAAAGTAGCCATATTTACCAAATTTGTAACTCTATATTCCTAAACAGCCAGTGCAGACTGTTACTACTGTAAACATGTCAAGTAAATTAATATTTGCGGTATAATTATACAGAATAAAAGCAGTAAAACTGGTTTCTCTTCAAATTAAAATGTCAAAGAATGCAATATATCCACCATCATCACCACCACCACCACCTTCCTACTTATCCTCACCACTGAGCACCGCCGAGTTCTGGCATCTTCTCCTCCCCACTCTCAGGGAAGTGTTGCGTGTGAAGCAAAGCACCAAGGCTCAGCGCCACCTCCTCACAATCCACAGCTGGGACCGCTACCTCTGGGAAACTGGCGCAGATGAGCTGCTGGACACGGCAGGACAATGACTCCTGTCCAGAAAAAAAAAAAAAAAGGAAAGATCAGTCCAGAAGTTTGGACTCTCTGACTGATTTCAAGCTTCTGTTTTGTATTTTTTTTGTTTATATGTCTGTGAAACATTTGGCAAGTCTTTTTGGGATGTGACAAACAGGCAGTCAAAATAATGTTAATAAAAGGAATACGGAAGGAATAATCAACACCATACCTCTAATTCTCATCATAAAGAGCAACAACAAAAAAAGCCAGTTTTCAGTGAAATGTCTCCCACCTGACAGCTGTTTCTCCTTAAAACTCCATATTGTCCCACTCTGTCCCGTTCTCCCTCAGTATCCCCATCACCCTGGAGGAGCTGTGTCGAAGTTTTTCCCTCCTCCTGAGCCCTCTGGTCCTGGAACTCCGCCCACCACCCATCTCCATCCTCCTGTGTGGGCGCTGAGCAGAAATCTGCAAAGCTGTCACTGGGTGGGAGGCTCCCTAGAATCCGCACCCTTACATCAGGTGTTTGGACACGATCTTGGTCGTCGTGGTGCTCAAAACTACTGTCAGTGGAGTCTGCAAATTCGTCTGGTGTATATGTTACAGAATGTGACTGGTCGGAGGTAGCAGAAGTTTCCTGAGTCGCAGATTGGTTGCAATGACCAACACCCTTCTCTGCCTCGGATCGGCTGAGATTTGCCATGCTGCCTATGACAAAAGGGTCGGAATGCCTGTAGCTTCCCAGCTCTTCATCCTCGTCATCAGTCTGGTCCCCGTCTGTCTGATCCCCTTGTGAAGAAAGAGACGAAACATTTGGCTCCGAGTCGGCAGAAGCACCCTCAAGTGACAAATCATCACAGACGGATGCCGGGTCCTCCGAAGCAGAATCATACACACTGAATGTTTGGGGGACAGTAGAGATGCTCTTCCCTCCATCTTTCTCGCACTCTCCATCCTCCTGCACCTCTGAGGTTTGTGAGGGATTTAGACTACGCCTCCTTTCCCTCCAACTGTCCCCGCGCTTGCCTACGTCCTCTTCTCCAAGATGAGGCTTCTCAGATGGAAATCCCAAAGCTGCTGTAGCTTCCTGAGGCTGATGGTGGTCCTGAGATGGTTGCATGAGTGCTGCATCTCTTTTCTCACAGTGCTTGACCTTAGTGCAAACATTTTCTTTTGCCTCGTACGCACAATGAAATCTAGGCACAGAGTCCATAATGACCTCATGACCTGGATCACGGATTTGGTCACGCAAGTCTGTCCCTTCCACTCTGCCAGCCCACTGCTCTGTGCTGCCTAAGGGAGAGAAGCCACAGCACCAGGGGTGTGCTGCCTGCTCCGTAAACACAGTGAAATCAGCAAACCCCGTTTCCTCCTTGGGAGAGCAAGTACCCGCTACAGAAGCATTCTGGGCCCAATAGTTGCGGTCTCCTTCAGCATATCCGTTTGTGAGGTGCAAAGAGGATTCAGCATTACAATCCTGCCCTTCCACGTCTATCTGGCCCCCGCCGGAACCTGAGTTCACAATGGATGTAGGCTGGGATTTTTCAGCTGGGTGATTAAAGCTGCAGTCTGGTTGATTTGTGGCTGGCTTTGTGGTAGGGGAAGGCTGTCTGAGGCCGGAAGGTGGCTTAGAGGAATCAGCGAAGCCCAAAGGAGAGCAGGACACCCCGACAGAAAATCCACCAAAGTCTCCAAACTCGTCCTCCTCTGATCCAGCCTCCCCATCGCCATCATCACCCAGCGGAGGCGCAGAGGAGGAGTGCAAGGGTGTGATGATTGGCTCCATGGGTTCTCCTAGCAGGACCTGAGGGCCTCATGCACCTGGGAGAGGAAAGTGAAAAGAACAGGAAGAGGAGCATCATGACCAACAGGTTTTTAGGAGAGATGAGAGAGCACTTCCGTGTGCTGATAATGGTAATTGCTCAGCACAAGTCTGTCCATCTTTTCTAGGGCCCTGAGTGTATCAGGAGAGAAAGGCTGGTGAAATGCCACGGCTAGAATGATTCTTGCTTTCGACTAGACTGTTGGGAAGAAGGGGCCCGGACTGAGCCAACTGTGAGGCAGCGCTATCCACGGTGCAGCCTCGTCTGTTGGCCGTTCTGTTACAGAAGATGTACTGCAATGAGATCGCTATCCCCTTGACATGCATGCAGAATGAGTGTACGCAGCTCATCGCCCTGCTAGCCGATGCCTGCGTAAGCCCTCAAGACCGCCTCAACTGAAATCATTTCACATGACGACAGCATATTAAACACCTCCAGGGACAGACACTGAGAATGCTAAAGGGGCTGTTGCGATTATTACTCAATTTTTAGCATCTTTACATTATTTGCCAATTTGTTTTGGGTCTGGTTTGAGGATTTTATTGATTAAGTTTAAGGCATTTAATGTTCTGGCACCACATTACATTTCAGATATTCTCTCTCTCTCTCTCTCTCTCTCTAACAACTGGTTTGCAGCCTGAGGCCCTGAGACATGTTAGATCTGGCTGTTCCTATAACTAGTTTGAAAGGATTAAAGGTTGGATGGATAGCTTGGATGGAAGATCTCAGCCTTAACACAATTCTTTCATGAAAATGCTTATTTCTTTATTATGTTTTATATATTATGGATCATACATTTTATGGTTTGTTTCAGTGATATTCCGTTTTAGTGGTTCTATTCCTTTTTTTTTTGTTTTTAGGTGAAATACAGCTGGTCGATCAAATGATTAGTCGATCAAAAGAAAGATCAACTGAAAATGAAAATAATAGTTAGTTGCAGCTCTAATGTGAAGCACCTTGTAATGTTGGTTCTGACGGTTGCTATACAAACACACTTGCCATTATAATTCAAAGCGTTGTGCTACATATTAAAATGTTAAAACCTCATGCATCAGAGACAAAGCTAGAATAGGCGGGTGTCCGTTTCATGTCCGACAAAGGTTGAAATCCCCCAAAAAAGCAGGCAAGGAAGTGGAAAATCTGCAGACTCTTAAAAAAAATTGAGGAACCTACACATGACTCAGAGGAATCTGGGAATGATCTGAAATTTATGAACCTATTGCACAATCTCATCCTTTTACGTATCCTCTATTTTGTCTTTTAAAAAAAAACATCATTTGGCAAATGTTTACATCTAATAGGAGATATTACCAGCTCCACGATTCCCCTGCTCCTGGCTCCTGGAAAGAGAAAAAAAAAAAGTAGCCAGTGCAGGCCCCGGTCAGTAAACTGCTACAGGAAACATTATCCGCAGCTTTGAGCTACTTAAATGGCCAGGTCAGTCCCCGTCCAAGTCCCGCGGCTGCGGCAGCCACTTCGGGATCATGGATTAGTGCCTGTGTTAAAGCTCCGGCACAAACACACAAGAACTACCGCCCCGTTAAAAAAAAAAAAAAAAGGTGGGGGGTACACAGACTAACAGGTATATTAGCACAACTGTTGGTCACAATTTTGTACGAGAGTCGGTAAGGCAAACACGACCACTGCCATTTTCCCCGGTCTCTCGCTCCAGGACAGGCGGAGGAGGCGTCGTTTCGTGCCGTGACACGAGCAGCGGGACGCGAAGCAGTGTAAACACACACCGTGGACGAACCGCGCGCCGCGGCTGCAAAGCTAAGTAACCGCGGATGATTAATTGTAAGTCAGGTTTAAACGTGAGACCCACGTCCCGGGTCGCATTCCGCTAAATCGTCGCGACACGGCAGCTGATTAGCTAACATTACCACAGGCTAGCCAGCGAAGCCGCCCGTCCGTCCGTCAAAGACACTGACATGCTACCTAACCGCGGCTAACTGCTAGCTTGAAACGGCTTTTCTTTTTCTTTCCCCCCCTTCCTTTTGTAATTTACCAGCACTCGTTCACTTCGCCTCCTCGTTACCTCTTGTCCCTCGGTGCCGCAGCCTGGCTCTCCCATCACCGCTCAACATCGTCCTCCGTTAAGTATAAACCGGGATGCGCAAAAGGTGGAGACGTCTCACTGCGCCCCGTTTCCTGGGGCCGTACTTACTCGGCGGCGGAGGGTGTGGGGGGAACCCGGGGTCCACTCTGCAGAGGAGCGAGTGACTCCTCTTTAAACTAGACGATCTTCGCTGTTGTCCAAGGTGCTTGGTGTGTGTGCCCCACACACTGTGGAGATTTGGTCCTACACCTCTTACTGTTAGGTTTATTTTCATAGGTATAGGCTGTGGTAGTACTAGATATGTTCATTTTAGGGTGAGATAGAGTAGAGTGGTAGATAAGTGATCAGTTTGTCAGCTACGGTCCTGGTACATCATTACACTTTGCTCTGAACTGGGCATCTACAGCACACGTGGGCTCATGTGTGTTAGTCCTGTGTTTTAATAAAACCCCTAACGGCAAATTCCCCCGGGGCGCGGGACTCCAGCCCGACAGGTAGCCCGTTTGGGATGGAGGGAAAACCCTTTTTCAGAGAAGCAGGGCAGTCGGCATCGTTTTAAAAACGAGTGGTAGGCCAGCGGTGCAAGTGCAAGGAAGCGAGGACGAACATGGATCTAAAATTAGTAAGAAAAAAAGAGAAATACTAGAATCAAAGAGTGTTTGGTAAAAGATGGTTGTAATGTAACGGCAGGTTAAGGACGCCAATGAATTGAATTTTATTTCATTAACAAAGAAGTGCAAGATGACCACGAGTTTGTTTGTTGTGCTCGTGGCTGAGAACTGAAATGCATCAAACCAACAGAACGTCAACAGAAAAGGCTCCTTTTTTTTTTTTTTTGTAGGAATCCGGACAAAGTAACCACCACAATGACACCGTCAGGAACACTGCTTGCATGCACATTTAAGTGCTGCAGTAGCTTGAGTCCTCACATTTCAAGCTACAAACTTTTCATCAATGTTAAATTATACATCAGCTACCAACAGTCACAATAAAAGAAAACTTTAACTGGAATACTGCCTCTCTTTGTTCCAGATTCCGTTCACTGGACTCAAAGGTTGTGGTCTGAAGCAAGACTTTTTCTGGCAGCTGTAAATTGCTTTTTTTTTTTTTTTTTTAAGTCCTCTGAACAGTCTCCCTGTTGGTTTTCAGACAGAGGTTCCAGACCACCGAATGGCTGCTTACATTTCTGATTTGTCCAGACGATCTAAGAGCCAGTGTTTTGAAATGAAGTGGCATTTCAGTCTTATTATCTGGCAAAAGGTTACACAGTCGTGTGCGGCTTCCTGGCTTCGTGGATCTTCATGTGCACCCTCAGTTTCGAAGCCGTGTGGAATTTTTTGCCACAAACCAGACAGCGAAATGACTTTTCCCCTTTGGGCTCCGTGATGCCACAGGTTTTGAGATGATAGGTATGGGCAACCATTTTGCCACACGATTTGCAAAAATATGGCTTCTCCCCTGTGTGCATCCTCAGGTGAACATTGAGATTTGAACTCTGAGCAAATGATTTTCCACAGAAAGGACACTTGTGTGGCTTCTCCCCTGTGTGAATTCTTAAGTGCACGGCCAGATGGTCCCTACGAGCAAACTTCTTGTCACATTCGGAGCACTTGAAGGCCTTCTCTCCCATGTGAATCTCGTCCATGTGTCTGATCAGAGCTGAGTCCCTGTTAAACCGCTTGCCGCAGAAACGGCAAGCCTTCTCGTCGCTCTGAGCTTGGGCCTGCTCCGCAAAAGAAGCGCCGCCATGACTCGGGCCACAAGAGGACGAACCTGAGCCGTCACTCCCGTTCCAGTCGTCGTCATCATCCAGCGTCACTGTTATAGCGCTGAAAGTTGGGAACAGCTGGCAGTCTGTCTGAGTAGTCGTTTCTGACCCGGAAAGTCTGACCTTTACATCCTCGGACGAATCGGCCTCCAGGTCTGGGATAATACAGAGATCCACCTGCTCCTCTTTGACCTGGAGAGGGTACTGGGTCTCACTCTCCTCCGGCAGGGGAAACTGGTTTGGCTGCTGTGAAGGAAACGTTTTCTCGGAGACTGACGGGGGGTCTAAAGGACAGAGAAGACACACACTAAAACCTGTTAAACAGATATCCAGAAATATCTGACACAAATATAATTCCACAGGTGCAAGTAGGATGTGTTTTGGACAGTGGTGGAGGAAGTATTCAGATCCTTCGCTAAAGTAAAAGTACAAATACGACAGTATGAAAATACTCCATGACAAGTTAAAGTATTGCTTTCAAATGCCTACTTAAATAAAAGTACATGAGCATTATCATCTTTATATAATTAAAGTAAAAGTGCTCGTTCCTTTGTTATCTCTTTAAGCCCCAAACATTTCAGTTAAACCATCCGAGAATTTTACAGGGGAAATTTTTTCTTTGCCAGGAGCTCCGACTCCGAGGGAGGGGAAGAGATCAAAAAGGTTGAGAAATTCAACCATGTGTTGAATTGTATTGAAAGGTTATTGTCAGGTGTGGCGCTGCAACGATCAGTCGATTAATCGATTTGTCGACTAACGGAAAATTAATTGTTTGAGACTTTTTTTTTTTTTTTTTTAAAGCAGTAAAGGCAAATTTTCGCTCGCTCCAGCTCCCATGTTATTGTTATATGTGATAGTCACCTGAGTATCTGAGAGATCTGGACTGTTGGTTGAATTAAAATATGTCAAAAGCAGAAGTTTGAAATTATGACCGACATTTCTCACTATTTTCTGACATTTTATGGACAAAACAACTAATCGCTTAATCGGGAAAGTTATCGTCAGAATAATCGATAATGGAAATAATTGTTGGAGCCCTAATCAAATCCGACAGGTAACCAGTAAATTCAGCTGTCAAATAAATGTAGTGAAGTAGAAGAAATGGAAGTGTTCAAGTACAAGTACCTCACAACTGGACTTAAGTAAATGTACTTAATTACTTTCCACCACTGGTTTTGGTCACATGTGACGGTTTCAACGCGTTAAAGGCGGAAGAATCTTTTAGTTTATTTGCTGTTCGTGAAGTTGCGCGACTTCCTCCCGCGACTTGGCTTAAATCGGTCCCCGATCCGAGAACTCTGGTGGAGTCTCCGGATGCTGGCTAACTGCATCCGGCCCACACCATCACCGGTGGCCGCAGCCAATCCGTTGCCCAGCAACGCCGTAACATAGCAACCCGCCAGATGCTACGTAGATGGTGACACAAACCTGCTCTGAACAGTGACATGTCGGTTTTTAAAACGGTCAGCTGCTCGATCTCCCGTTTCAGGTGGACGATTTCTCTCTTGGAGCGGACGAGTTGGTCCCGATACTCTGCCATCGTCTTTTCGACCAGCCCAAAGATTTCCTCGGCGGCCGCTGCCAGCCGCTCGTTGACCAGCGCTCTGAGCTGCTGGGTCCCCGACATGCTCGCTAACGTCGCCGGCGAACGTGGAGGGGCGGCGCGCGGGTCTTACGGCGAGGCAGCGAGCTCCCCGGGAAGCGAGAGCCGCATAGTTCAGCGAGGTAAACGCACCGGGGGACGGCGATGTGAGTTATTGCTTCCAGTTCAGCTTTTATAACGCGCGGGATGCGTTTGGGGTCTCTCGCCGGCGCCCCCTGCCGCGGTGGATGATCCTCTCGGGGACTTCCAGTTGCACGCAAAGAGTTTGGGCAGATAACATACGTTGTTACTTCTTTTCACTTGACAAAAAGGAAGTGCAACCCCCTGTAGCATAGACCCATTAAAAATGAGCCGTTCTGCTTTTTATTTCGTGACCTTAAAAAAAAAACTTGAAAAAAAAATTACACAAGTTTGGGCACAAGACACTTTCCACAGATAGAGAGGAAGAATGGATTCCACTAAACACTCTGGATGCAAATGACCTGCATTCAGTCAAAAAAGTGAAAGTGAAAAAGAGGCTGGCTTCTACAGCAGGACGATGATCCGAAGCAGACGGCAAAAATCCAACATGAACTAGAAGCACAAGCTGAAGCTTGTCCCCCGACTTTATCATCACTGAAAAATCTGTGTGTAGATCTAAAACGTGCCGTGGGTGCAGGAGCAGCCCCTAAAAGTATCTCAGAACGTGAAGTTACCTGCAGGAGGAGAGAGTGAAAACTCCTGGATCAAGCACAGAGAGAGTCTGTGCTGGCTACAGAAAAGTCTGCCAAAGTCGGGGGGGGGGGGGGTGTAGAAAGGCTCATTTTTAATGTATGTTTGCTGCAGGGGTTGTATGTACTTCTCTTCACCTCAGAAAACCACAAAATATTTCACCAGTGTTGTCTGAACTTTTGCATACAACTGTGTCTGCGTTGCAAAATAAATGGTCCATTTTTTAAATGTTCAATTGTATTGCAAATATTAACAAGGTTTTCTGGACAATTCATATATTTAGCTATTGTAAAAAAAACCAACTGACTAAGTCACAGATTATGAAAACAATTTGTTGTGATTTATTTTCCTTCTTTGCAATAATTGGTTGTTTTACTTGTTTTATAAACAAAATATAAAGCTGCAAACATCCACAACAGCACTGACAAACTTTGAGAACAACTTTTAAGATTGAGCACAATTTAAAAAAATAAAAAAATAAAAATCCTCCTTGGTTTCTTTCCAGCTTGTTACTTGCACTGCGTGAAGATCAGGTAGACTGTCATGTCAAACCATGCCGTGGCTATTTTGTGTAACCCGGTAACACACACGTCGTCTCGATGGGCTCTACAGGCCCACATCAGCAACGGCTCCTCTCAGGATATTGGGCAAAATGTCTGGAGTACCTTCAGAGACAGATCTCTCTCTCCCCCTGCGCTCGAATGGCTGGCCGCAGGCAGGAGTGGGGCGATGCCACGATCATCGTTTTTAATCACTGGGACGCCCAAACCTTTGCATACAACTGTGCATTCCCCCCCCGCAATCACTTACACTGGAAGCATCGTAGGAAGAGATCTCTCGATGGCCGGTTTCAGTGTTCATGCGGGCGGCACCTGCTGTTTTAAGACAGACTTGGCAAAATGATGGCCCTACCTCGGAAGGCCCGGAACCCGTAATACTCAGTGGCCGGCGGCGTTGTGAGATTTTGGCATGACGAACCATCTACATACACGCTTTGACTACGTTAACCGATTTAAAGAGGACTGGAATGACCCAAACCAAGCCTCTAGAGTCTACCGAAGCATCTACCACGACAAACAGCACGACAAGAAATAAACCTGACGGATGCTGACAATCAGATTGACTTTTTGTAAGGAACAAGTACGTTAGATTCACATCTAACCTTTGAAGTCACAACCTCAGTTATAACAGCAGTGATATTACAGCTGGACGTATTAACACCAATTGGGGCTTAATGAGCAGTTCAAAGGACCGTTGGCATAGCTGCTTCGCCGCTCCTCTTCCCATCCCGTCCATCCCCTCGTGATCTCGGTTTCCCCTAAAGGAAATTATCACAGCGTGGACGGGGGAAGGTGTACCTCCTTTTGAGACGTTTTTTCCTCACTTCTCCACCGTGAAAAATAAATAAATAATAATTTACGACACATGAATCAATCAAATCATAATCTTACTTGGCTGGATTTAAAAAGTTTGCCCAAGTTTTCGAAAACGTATCCGGTGCCACATAGACTCTGATGTTCTTTCAGACCGCTTGAAGTTTTTTCTCTTCCAGCTCCCGTCCTTGCAGTTTCTCACTGATGTGTCGTTGCCACGACTCATGAACCTCCATATGCACCTTCAGGTTTGAGTCCGTGTGAAAGTTTCTGCCACACGTTGTGCAGCGAAACGACTTGTTTGAGCTTTTGTGTTGTGTCCCTGTGCACAGTTTGAGATGGTGGCTACTCGCAAACCTCTTGCCACATTTATTACAGAAATATGGTTTCTCCCCAGTATGCTGTCTCATGTGAACGATGCGATTCGAGTTCTGGGTGAACGTTTTACCACAGAAATCGCAGCTGAATGGTTTTTCCCCCGTGTGAACTCTCACGTGCCGAACGAGCTGGTGGTTTTTATCAAACTCCTTGTTGCATTCAAAGCATTTAAAGGCCTTCTCCTCTTTGAGATTCTCATCTGCGCTCCCTTTTTCTGGTGCGATTTTGCACTCGTTCTGCATTTTGCAAAATTTGAAATGATTGCTTGTGGCAAAACTTTTTCCACACTTAGCACAGAAATATGGTTTTTCCCCTGTATGCACCCTCATGTGAGCAAGACGACTCGAGTTCTGAACAAATGCTTTACCACAGTAATCACAGCTAAAGGGTTTTTCACCTGTGTGACTTCTTATGTGCAGAACTAGCTGGTACCGTTGGTCAAACTCCTTGTTGCACTCCAGACATTTAAAGGCCTTGTGCCCTTTGTGACTCTTGTCTACGTGCCTTATCAGATAAGAGTCCCTCTTAAAACTTTTATCGCAAACATGGCAAGACTTTTCTTCCCTCGGAGGCTGTTCCAGTTCCACAAAGACTTCGATGCCGTGACTCCGACGAGGCGACAAAGAACTGTCACTTCCATTCCATTTGTCGTCTATGCCATTATTTAGACTCACAGTTGCAGCGTTGGAAGATGGGAAGAGCTCACATTTGGTGGCTGGCTCTGATTTACCATGTCTGACTTCAGCATTGTCGGAAGTATAGGCCTCCGTGTCTGGACTGATGTGTTGATCCACCTGCTCGTCTTTGATCTGTGGTTTGACCTCCGGGACGGGAACCCGCTCCACCTTAATGTCACACTGCTGCAGCAGCAGCAGCTCTTTGACCTGCGGTTTGATCTCCGTTTGCTCCAGGACGGGAACCTGCTCCACCTTAATGCCAGACTGCTGCAGTGAGGGAGGCAGTTCTTCAGAGTCCAGCGTTGTGCCTGAAGAACAGAGAGGAAACCTGAAACCTCCAGTGCACACATACTGAAAATTCACTTTTTAGTGAGGTAGGAGACATTGTGTCAAATTTTGAAACTAAAGATATTTGTATTTGCATAGTTCCTGGATTTTTTTTTTTTTTTTTTTAATTATAATAAGGGAGAAGGAACAGATGTACTTTTAAGAATTTTTAACCAGTTAATTAAACTTTCTTTTGTAAAACCATATCAGACACATTTTATTATTCAAAGCAGAGTACTTTACGTCTTAAAAACAGGTCTAGAGGAGATCTAAGTAAATATGTTTCCTGTCTAGACTCTATATTTTTAACTGTCCAATTAAGGAAAAAATGCCAGAAACCAATCTTAAAAAAAAAAAAAAAAATTGCACTGTCTCCATCTCTCTGTCCTTGAGGTGAAAAAAAGCAGCCCCCACCTGTCATGTCTCACCTTCAGAGGAATGAGAATCCAATAATATATGCTTGGTCCTGACGTTTTCTAAATCCTGTTGAAAATAACTTCCTGTCAGTATTATAGAGTGTATGCAAGACAATATAAACACTTCATGAAAAAGGAGCACTTCACTGTTACAGATAATCCTATAAAATGTGGACCATATAGTTTAGGGCTTCAACTAACATTTACTTTAACTCTTGAATAAACTGCAGGTGATTTTCTTGGCTGAAAAAAAAAAAAAAAAAAAAATGCTCTTCAGATGCCTTGTTTTTTTTCCAAAGATCCTCAGTTTACTATCACATAATACAAAGGAAAGCAGCAAATTTTCACAATGTGGAAACTGGAGCTAGGTAATGTTTTCCTTTTTTTTGTCTTGAAAAATAACGTCAATGATTAGTCTCTGAGAAAGTTGCGGATTAGTTTTGTGTCGTCAGACTAACCGATGAATCGTTTTAGCTCTGACATACACACAGCGTCCGGTTTGTCACTAGGTACACACCTGGCTAAAAACTAACAGCTCTCTGTTTAATCCAATGTAATTCAACAGCACCACGAACTACAGCTTCCAAAATGACCACAAAGTTGAATCAACACTTCTCGAAACACCTTCACGAAGGGGGAGATTTATCGCATCGGTTTTAGTTAGGTGTAGCTCATGAACTGGCAACTGAGTGTAGTTTGCACAACAGTTAGCATTTGTCAACCACCTGTTTTCCAGTTCATGGTGGATTTTGAGGTCTGCCTTGGATCAGTGTCCTGCTGCAGAAATCAGCCTCTTTTCACTTTGTGTTTCCAGCTTCCGGTTACTGCTCTTCCTCGTCTTAAATGACAGTAAACTGAATATCTTCGGGTTTCGGACTGTTGCTGGTTAATGTTTTTCTATTTTTTCAAGAGAACGAGATCAAAAGTAGCTGTTCCTTGCCATTTCAAGAAAGGCTCAGTTTTAACGTCCGTTTGCTGCAGGGGTTATATTTACCTCTTTGCACTGTGAAATATGTTGTTTGCCCAGGTGTGCTCAAAGTCGATGTCACCTGGGCTCTGTCGGCTGTTTCCCATTGACACCAAAAGATTTTTTTTACTTGACAACAGAAGCTAGTTGATGTAGTTATATTTAGCTTTCACCTCGTCGTTGTTTTTATAATATAGTCTGTGTAGTGTGCATGCCTTTACAACGTGTATCGTTGTATGAGGGGTGCGTGAAAACTCCTAAATCCAGAATAGCAGGACTCCGAGCCAGCCAAGCCAAGCTGTGAAATCTTCCTTGTGTCGAGTTGGGTTGGGTTACCAAGTACCACTGACTCTGAGAGCTCAAATGATCAGTCGAATGAATCGATTCATCTATCGAAAGAAAAATAATCAGAATCTGTTGAGTTAATCGATTAATTGTTTAAGCCCATTTTTTTACGCTCCACTTTTTTCCCCCCATTCAAATGAAGCAGTAGACTGAATTGCTTCATGTTTTTGACTACTAATACTGCTTGAAGGCAGCACCTCGGGCTCGGTGGAAATTAGTTAAATTGCATGATTAATCGCTAAGTAAAACTTGCTTCTTTTTTTTTTGCACATGCTACAGTTACTGTTTATTTTATTTTTTTCCGCTTGAGGAAAAAAAAGGCTCATTTTTAATTTCTCTTTGGTGCCGTTTGCCCCCACACTCGTGCACACAACCGCATTTCAAATTGTTTTGAAAACCTTTTTTTTGTCGCTGACAACAAAGCTAGTTCACTGATAACGTTTAGCTATCCCCGTGTCATTGTCTTTGCGGTGCAATTTTGGCAATGTGTGAGGTTTCCCTACGAAATGAACGCGAGACAATAACGAAACACGAAGGATGTCATCGGTCACCTCCGTCACGCTCCGATCCGGCGCGCGGGAGGAAACGGCGACGGTCGGCACGGCCGTCGGCGTCAGGAAACGGTGCGTCGCTCCGGTCCTCGGCTGCCCGTTGGCTGTGTAGTCCTCCGGAGCAAAATGCTCCGAGCACACGATATATTTCTTCAGCTCCGGCTGCGGAGTATTTGTATCGATGTCCAGGGCAAACAGCCACAGTCTGAGCCGCTCGGGTTCCCTCACTGGAAGGCGGTGAAACGACAAACAGGAGCCGGTCCTCGCTTTATTTCCGCACGTCTTCACGGCGCAGGAGTGAGGCATTTTATAAGGAATCACCTCATCTAACTCAATGCTATATCTCTGCTAATGTTACTCTTCTAGCTTCGCGCTCCGACTTGGGCTTCTGCTTCTTCTCCTCCTCCTTCTGTTTCCTCCTCCTTCTTCTTCTTCTCCCTCTTGTTTTTTCCCTTTCTTCTTCTTCTCCCTCTTGTTTTTCCCCTTTCTTCTTCTTCTCCCTCTTGTTTTTCCCCTTTCTTCTTCTTCTTCTTCTCCTTCTTGGAGGTCTCGAAGCTGTTGGAATCATTCACGTTGCAATACCGCCCCCTACCGGAAAGGTTCAGTGGTTGATTATTCCCATTTTATGCAGCTACAGCTTCTACTCCATTACAATGACTCCACTACATTTGATGGCAGATACAGTTACTAGTTACTTTCTGGGTTATGATTTTTCAGTGTGGCATTACTACTTATATTCAAGTAAAGGATCTGAATACATCCTCCGCCACTGTTCCAGTTGCTCTAAAAAAAAACAAAAAAAACAAAAGCAAATACCTATTTGGACACTCGGTAAACTTTCTCTCTACTCCACTGTCTCTCTTTCATGGTCCTGATCACACTCACCTGTTGTCTGTAGTCGCTTTAGTGACTTTTAACGACGTTGACACGTCAAAATATCTTGGATGCTGCTTTCTTAACATTTTTTCCTGAGCCTGTCGTTCTCGCTCAGGCCTTGTGTGTCATCTCTCCTCATTTTCACGGATACTTTTAAAATGAGCAGAGACAAGAGCTGCTGCCACAGGCCTTATATTTCCATTTTTTTATGCCAAAAAAAAAAAAAAAAGGGCAAGGCATAATAAAAAACAAATCCTACATTTCTACCATGTTTGCGCCTGCGACACTTCGGTACAGTTACCTTTCAGAGGAGACCAGGGTTATGACTGTAACCAAAAGGGGTGAAGAACTAACCTTTTTTTGACCTTTTTTTGCACAGTAGCCCTGCCCCCCCCCCCGCACGAACCCTTCAGCTGTTTACTGCGTTAGCTCTATGAAATCTCAGCCGCTGACTTGCTGCAGACGCTGCGACGATACGGTTTCTCTCCCGCATGGATTCTCTCATGAACACACAGGTAGGCGCTGTGGCTGAGAGATTTGCCACGGACCGGACACACTTGTAAGGTTTCTCTCCAGGGCGGGCTCTCGGGTGAGCCACCGGGTAGTGTCTGCGCAGGAAGGCCGTGCCACGTTCACTGCAGTTAAATGGTTTCTCTCCAGTGTGACTCTCACCCAGGTGTCTTACCTGGTCAAGGTCCTTTTTAAAGCAGGCGCAGCAAATGTGACGGAACTCGACATCAGCGAGAGACTGTAAATGACCAGATAAACTGTCTTTGGCTTTGAATGCGTTTCCACGAATGCTGCAAGTACTGTCACCGTTCGGTCCCTGTGAGCTTGAGGAGCATCCGCTCTTCTTCCTCCTCCTCCTCCTCTTTCCTTCCGCACAGCAGCAGATGAAGGGACTTGACAGTTGGCAGTTCCGTCTGTCTCATTATGAAGTTGTCTCACACAGTCGGAGCGAGCGGCCTCCACCGACGCTGTGAACTCCATTTCTCCCTCTTTAATCTGACGGAATAATTGATCTTGGCTCTGAGGCTTCAGTGGCATCTGTTAAACATGAAAGAAGATTCACCGACTCTGAGATTTTGTGATTTAATTACACATTGGAATTAAACGTTGAATGCTGTGTTTTTCTTTAAGGTTTTGAAGATATGTCCAGTTTGAAGGACTTGGACTTGGACTTGTTATTTTCCCTCTCCTATCATCATATGAACTTGGTTGAAGTCATTTATGCTGCATGGCCCACTGCCCCTTTTTTTCTTTTTCTATTTTTCCAATTGTATTCTACTGATCCTGACATTGGTTGGTCTCATTTTAAGGTGTTTTTTTTTAATCCATGAATTGTCCTGTAACTGTCTCAGGTGTCTGCAATTTGGCTCTTTGCCCCTTTTGATTGCTGCGTGTGGTTCTAGTGTAAAGATGTTTTTTCTTATTGTGAATTTAAAGCCCGACGAAAAGGTCCATGACCTCGACTTTTTACCTCTAATAAACTCGGTGCTGACGCTCCGGGAATTCAGTTTTTTCTTTAGCACGATTTCATTTTCCTGATAAAAGTACAGTATTTCCCTTGGAAGTGTCGTGGAGTAGAAGCATAAAGTAGCAGAAAATAGAAATACTAAGTACTTCAAAATTAGTACAGTACTTGAGTAAATGTACTTAGTTATGTTCCACCACAGTGTTATAAAGTCACATTTAATAATTTGTAGCACGTTAAATGCATCAATGCTGATGCATCGCTGTCCCCCACAGGTCAAATATTAAAATAGACGATTAAATATGAAATAATTATCAGAAAGCATTTAAAACTATTCAGAATATACGCCTGAAATTAGGTAGGGATGTCTGTAATAGAATATATGCTGACATTTATAGACCCATCACTGGTTACAAAGACGACACAGGCTGTGGATAAAAATAGTGTACTTGTACTGAGTGATTTAACACTTCATAGTGTACGAATCTTTTATATATGCTAACTCTAAATATATTCAGAAATAAAATATGACGGGAGCAGCCGTCCACTTTTCCCCCCCACAGTGATTTCCTCTCCTGAGGAATAAACCTATCGAGTTAGTTCCATTAGTTAAGAACTTAGTTTAAAACCTTTCCCGTTTGTCCTCCGGGCAAACATTTTGTGTTGAGCATCTGAGCGTTTTTCCAGACAGGGACACCGAACACAAGCAAGTTTCCAAGATGAGAAGTTTAATGGTTTGCAAAGTAGCCGTTTTTCCAAAAGCACGAGGGAGGAAGGACAGAGAGACACATGGGGAGGGCCAACACAGTGGCAGAACGTGCTGTCTTCATCTAAACGGTGGTCCAGTGCACTCTCTCAATGAGACGCACAATTTACGCTCATCTAAGGTTTTTTTGGGAATTACAATCGCATCTTGTAAGTACAAGCACTCCTGTTTTTTTTTTTGTTTTTTTAAATGGTGGACAGGAAGCTGCTCGGCTGAAAAAACAAACAGCAGCAGTTGAAGCAGCCAACAGCGAGGGCCAACATGACGCTTGGTGGCACGGGAAGCCTTTCCGAAGATCGGGGATCGGAAGAAGCCGACACCCTGGCGATCCTCAGACTCGCTGGAAAACAACCATGTCAAAAATCACAGTCAACCTTGTTCGCTCCTGTGCTTGCTTCACACATTTCCTCGTGTCATACGGGAAAGTGGGAATGTAACATTTTGTACACGGCAGGGCCCAAAACACTTTCATCCTTATCACACAAAAAAAACGTTCAAGATGCCTTCATATAAAAAAAACAGACAAAATTAGCACGTTACCAATACATTAGGAATGACGTTACCACACACACACAACCGTCGCGGTTACACCGTAATAAACAGAAACGATCACATGATTGTACAACCACACAAAACATTAGCAACGGAGCAGCCTACTTCTACTCAGAGGACGCTTCATAGCCGGACGTCTGCGTGTAGCCGTTCTCGCTACAGCTACGTGGGTTTTCGCACTTCTTAGGAAGTCACTTTGTTGTTGTTGTTTCGTTTGTTAAAAACTCACGTGGGAAAAGTTCGATTCAGGTACCTCAGTCCACACTTGTGTCCTGATCGTTTATGCCAGCAGTGTTTAAATCCCATAAAGTTCGTTGTCATGGTGTCTTCGTAAATACTGCACTAGGCCGTAAAGAGGAGCAGGCCAAAGGGAAATCTGACCTTGAAACACGTGGTAGAGATGGTTAAGAAAAAAAAAAAGAAAACTAGCCAGGTACTAGCTTACATGCACGACAAAATGCTTCCTGCTCGCAACTCAGCTCGGTATTCGTCAGGTGAAACAGAAGCTCGTCAGGCCATGTTCACAAATGACCCATATTCCAAAGTCCAAAAGCAGGGCAGTACAGACCTGGGTCAGATAAACGGTTCCTCTCACATCAGTCGCCCTCGATCTTCAGCTGGGCACAGGGAGGGTGCGAGCATCTATTATATGAACCTCATTTCCACCTGGGTGTTTATCATCAGGTTACAAATCAGGAAGAGAATGACATTCTGCGTTTCTGTTGCAGGTTAAAACATGAGCCAAGAGTAAGAATTAATATTTCCCAAGATGGTTCTTCAAAAGATATGGGAACGTTAGGAGATCAGGGAACTGGGACCATTGAGGTTTTTCAAAACACATGTACCGAAAATGTTTGCTTTTTGTTTTTAAAACTGGAATAATAAGCAGTTGTGAGTCCCTTAAGGTGACAGCAATACGGTTTTTTTTTTTTTTTTGTAGTGCAACAGCACCAAACAAGCCAGCTCCAGTACCCTGCCAGCTTGTCACGTACCTGCAGCACACTCTGCTGTGCAGAGGGGGGGGGGCGCACACACACACTGTGCTCGTACACAGCTGGGAAACACACAACAGCCCGAAAAACAGTTCGCTGACGCAGAGTTAAACTGTGCTTTGTTGAGGGGAAGGAAGAAAAAAAAGCCCTTTAATTCAGGGAAATCTTGAACCGCTCATCTCCCTCCCCCATTATTCCCAGCAACAGCGCTGCAGCTGTTGGAAGTTAACTGCTGCCAGCTCAGCTCCATGTGACAACTGAGCAGCCAAAAAAAAAACAAACTAAAAAAACTAAAACAAAACCTGAACCTGAACCGCACTTAAACACACATCTCGTTTCTACATCCATGAAACGCGCTGCTGAGTTATGGCCCTATTCTTCACACGGTGTATATGTTCAACACAAACGAATGGTCACCAGTTAATAGAAGAACACACACTAAAAATAAAATAAAATAAAACAGTCTCCAAAAACACAGCCTGTCCCTGGAGGAAGGATGCGTCGCACCGACTCGCGCCCCCTCACGCTGAACTCCGCGGAGCTCGGGGAAGACCCGGTCTGACCCGGTCTGACCGAGCAGGCGAGAACAAGCTCCGCTCCGGGGCAGTCAGCGGCCTCGTTGCCACGCGAGGGGGAACCGACGGGATTGCTCTCCGCGTTCTGACGAGTGCCGCGCGCAGCCGCGTCCGACCGAGCTCGCTCGAGGTAACGGGATGGCAAACGGAGAGGCCCCCGCCCAGAAGTCCAAAAGGGGCGTCGTGACCCGTCGGTTGCCGAGGGCCCCGCGGTGAGGACGGGCCGACTCCTCCGCGCAGGTGTCACGGCGTGCTCCGCATGCACAGCAGCAAAGGGTGATGGGAAAATCCTCCATTAGCTGCGTTAAGCTCAGCGGTGAACACCGAGGCGTCCTCGCGGTACGCCCGCTCCTCGCCTCTTCGCGGCCTCGAGCTGCTCCACAGGTTCGAGCACAGTCCAGGCCACGGCGTCGGGAGCGCGCGGGAGCCGACGTCTCGGTTTGATGCGAACTCTTTACGTCTCGTCTCATCTCTCACGTGATTCAGGTCTTACTGTCACCCAATCCGAACCAGCAGAAACCAGTACCGCTTTCTCGTAAGTCAGCTTTTATTAAGGGAGTTTATGAGTTGGAAATAATTACTTTGTTAATGGCTCATAAATAACTTATGTTTTATAGATCATGTAGTTATAAGCCATTATTAAAAACACCCCAACCACTTTTTGGGTTGCCAGGTTGTGAAAAATCCCCTGGCCCATTCTCCTCATGCACCTGTCTTTGTAGCTCTAGGCCCAAATCCACTTATTAACCAATAACATCTCATAGTGTAACAAAACATTTACTATTTCAGCCTTGATGCGTTATTACGAACGTTACTTACGACTCACCAACACCTGTAACTGGAAAAACTGACGGTTTGCCAACATTAAGAACTACACTACCACCAAATGCAAGATAAACCCAAAAGGGATTTTTGCAACCTGGCAGCCCCGAGGTTTTTAATAAAAATCTTCTGACCGATCTATAAACCATTAGTGAATGATTTATTAATAAAGCCACGAGTTACATCTTATCAACACTTTATTAGAAAGTGGTATCCAGAAATCTACGCAGTGAAACTCCTACCTAGTTCAATGTGTTACACTTTACAGAGCATGGTGAATGTTGATGCTTCAAGACGTGTAAACTCAGCTCCTTAAGACATAATACTTTTAATTCTTATGAGCTCTGCTTTGCAGGTAACCTCTGCTTTCTTGTGTATTTATCATAACTTCCCTTCTGCCTCAGTGACGGAGGCAGGCGTCCTGCGTCCACGGTGACAGAGGCAAAACCCCGCGGTGCATAACGGACGCAACGGTGTTTGTACCTGCACCCGGCGAGGATGCAACTGCTTTATCGCATCCATCTGCTTCGGCGCGGACGAGGCGCTGGCGTGGAATGTTTCGGGGGAACGCTTGACAGAACAACGCCATAGAGCACGCGAGACGCACTTGTCAGCCTGAAAAATGGACCAGAACGGCACCAGCCATACCACCGAAAAAACCGTGACATTAAGTAATACATTTGCGCACCACTATATCTTCTATGCTACTATAGAAACATGACTACTGTACATTCAAAATACCACCAGGGTCGGAATCTGCTCCCAAGAACAACCAGCTGACCGTCGAATGTGAATGATGGGTTTCGGATTTTAGTTTGACCACCCGCGCGCTTTGACGGCACGGTCTCCTCTGAACGCGCGCGAGCGAGTGTACTTTCGTGAGAGTTAGGTTGCATATTGCATTAGTCTACAATTCAGGTGAGGTTTGGGTGAAAAAAAACAAAACAAAACAAAACAAAACAAAAAACAAGTTGTTCTATGAGTTCAACAGCAGAGAGCAGAGTTCAGTTTTCTAAATCATTTGAAAGCCATTTCTCCGCTCTCCTCGCCCACCAGAGTAAACACTAGTAGCTCTCCTTCCTGTTCACCACACAGGACCCCCACTCACCCACCCACCCACCCACAGGAGAACAGCTGCGGTGATCGCCAAAATGAGTGCAAACTACCCACAAACGCAGCGTGCAGCACGGGACGATTTCTGCTACGTCTCGATCGTGATATAATCCCCGTTTTCGGGTATGTAGGTCGGTGAGACTGCAGCGCGTTACCATGGCAACTGGAACAAACCCAAGGGAGTGCAGGGGAGAGCGCCTACGGGGTTGGAGATGCCTCAGCGCGGGGAGAGGGTGTTACGCTGCTCTCTGTTGTGATCAGAGAACTGACTGTTAGTAGATTACTGCCGCAGTTGATACACACCTAGCTGGGCCGAGTGAAGTCAAATCCGAAGGTGTCAGACAACCTGCCACATTTTGCTTTAAACCAGTTCGTTCTGATGTAAAAAAAAAATCATGTCTCTGCCCTTGTGGGATTTGGTCAAGGCTCAGACTAAACATCTAGAAACACTGCTCAGGTTCAGTACCGCAGAGATTTACAGCGCATCTGTCTCCGTTCTTGGTTGGAAAAGAAAGCTTGACCAACATTCATTTTCCAGTTTATCCACAAAATTTTGGAATCTTTTTCTTTTGGCGCCCACAGGTTGGAAAATTTCCCTCAATTTAAGTTAAAACATTCAATCAGTCAGGAAATTTGGAGATTTTCCACTCGTAGGCCAGGGTTTGCCTCCATCTTAGCTGCTAAGTTTCCAGATATATTTTCCTGAGTAACATGTTCCCTGTAACATCTGACCTATCCTTCCGTCCTTGGGAAAGTATTCCACACCTGCCTCTATATCTCAGTATCCCCAAAAGGTTTCAACGTAAAAAATGAATTCACTATTAATAAGCTGTGAGATCCCTGATCAGACAGAACCGAGGCTACAAAGAAAAAAAAAAAAAAAAAAAAGTACCTGAAAATGGAGCAAACACATTCACCCACAAAGCATCATCATATCGGATTCTCTTTGAATGGGAAGAGGTGAATGAAATTAAGCAGAGGATCTCTAACTTGTCACTGCCGGAGCCTTTTTCGAGTTGCTATGTTGCTGCAGTGTTGCATGACGGGTTACGGATGATGACATAACAGGCGCGCACGCGTGTGTGTGTGTTTGTGCATGTGTGTGTGTGTGTGTGCGTGTGTGGTCATCTGTGATCAAGTCCCTCCTTCACACATGACTCGCAGAGCAGGAAGGAGTGGGGTCAGTTAACCGAGCTTGGTGATCTGTAGATCTCCTTGTATCCGTACTGTGTCGATAGAGGGCAAAGATTTTACTTTGTGATAAAAGTCAAACAGCTGGTGTCCGTCCACGAATATCCGGAACCTCTGGTGCTCGCAGTGGATCTCAACCTGCAGGGTGGGGAGAGGCAAAAGACGGAGAGAAGGACGGCAGAGAGATAACACAGATCACTTACGTCGCACTTACAACTTGGAATCAGTTTTATAATACAGAAGCAACGACACTGTTATTGGGGCATCAAACTGCAATAAAAGGGCAATAAAGATAAGCACTAGTATAGAGCTTCAAGGAATAGTTGCACATTTTGGGAAATATGCTTACGTGCTTTCTTGTTGAGAGTTTAAAGAGAAGATACCGCTCTCGCGTCTGTATGGTAAATATGAAGCTACGGCCATCAGTTAGCTTAGCTTAGCATAAAGACTGGAAACAGCTAGCCTGGCTCTCTCCAAAAGGTTAAAAAAAAAAAAAAAAAAACATATCACCTACTAGCACATCTAAAGCTCACCAATTAATACCTCATATCTCGAATGTTTGAGCCATACAAAAACCACAGTGTGTTTCCAGTCTTTATGCTAAGCTAAGCTAACTGGCTGCAGCTTCATATTGTACAATCGGATATGAAAGCGATACAAACCTTATCTAAATCTCAGCAGGAAATCAAATAAGCGTAATTCCCTAAATAAGAGTACTGTGCGTCTGACCCTTACAGCCCTTTGCATCGACTCCTCTGAGACGGTGCAGACCAACTCTGCTGTTACATTTATGGCGACTCTGCAACAGTCACACGGCGGGACGGAGAGAGCAAACTGCGCTTCTACTTCTAGCTGAGGAACTGTTATTTGACCAAACCCACGTAGACACAGGATCACTTTTCCCCCCTCAGCACAAGTACTCAAGCAACTTGTTTGAGGACCAGTTACTTAGCTATATATAGTCTCTATGAGATTACCATTGCTGCATCCCGCCCATGTCCAATTTATATGAATATGCCCATCCATCCCCCGAAAGCAGATTTGCTGTTTTTAAGAGAATTCTTTAAAAAAAAAAAAAAAAAAAGTACATGAAAAAGCTACTCAATTGTGGTAATGAAAGGACTTCTATATATTATCTTGTAAAGCTGGTGGTAAACGTGTTAGCAAACAGTTTTATTTACATTAAGCAACATTATCATTCACTTGGACTCGTGTTGCTCTCCACCTGATGAATGCAAGTCCAATAATCTCTCCCCGTTTTTAGCAAAAAAAAAACGTATCTGGCTCTTTAGCTGCTAAATGCTCCGCTATGTCCACCAGCTAGTCTGTAACTTTGTCTGTCTACGGTTTTGCGGGTTGAGCAGGTAGCGGCTTTTTCACTGAAAAACGGCTGCAGTTGCGGGCCCTAAAACCGAAACAATGAGCCGAAAGACGCTAAAAACACTTCGCAGAGCAAAGGGGAGCCGCAGAGTCGGTGACAGTTCTCGGTGGGTTTGTTACTATGAGCGACCTTTCTACATAGTACTTTTTTCATTGTTAATATAAAAGTATTGATTGGTTCAGCTTTAACTAAAAACAGGAATGACTCCTAAACACAAAGTTTTATGGATTTTAATGAGGGGTGGGGGGGGGTGAAGAGAGTAACACAAAACGAGCCGTCCCGCTCTCTGAAACCACAGCACATCATGAGTCTGTCCACATGCCTTCCGAATTCATGAGGCAGTTTGTTGGGAAACAATCTGCAAGACGTGCCTTAATCTCCAGCCCCCAGCTTTTGACAGAGTCATGACTGTGCTGACCTGCTCGGTCACACTCTGACCACAAACAATGACAGTTTATCAGGGAGCTGACATTCCACGACCAGAGGCAGGGATCACCTCTAAAAATAAGTTAAATGTGGTTGTGTCTTCAGTAGTTTTAGTATCTTGTGCATTCTCTTAAACGAAATTTAGGACTGAACCTTCTTTCTTTTGGTAGAAATGATAGGTTTTCATGTATCAGTCTACGAATACATTTCTCTGGTCAAATGCCGGTTAGTTGAGAACCCTCATCGTATAGTTTTTGTTGATCGCCGTTTGCGTTATTCCGAGTGATCAGAGCGGGTCACAAACAGCCGATGCTACACAGGACGCAGGCTGCGTCAATGCTGGATAGATATGATTCAGCATGGAAAAACATTTCCTGTTTGTCTCTTATTTCTATACTGCAAGGACATTCGCAACACTACTGCTGTAACACGTGACTGTCCCACTTAAGCTTTGATAACGCTACAAGGAAGCAACTTGGAAAAAACAAAAGTGCTCTAACTCTTTGCATGTTTTAGCGCATTTACTGTGTCGTTCCTGCTAGGGGTGCACCCGACGATTGTCGATAATCGATTGATTGATTGATTAAATCGCAACAGCCTAAAACCCGAAGATATTTATTTCACAGTGATATTTCTTTAAAAAGCATGTCGGCGGGGTAGTGATATAGGATGTTTGCACGTTTTGACTCGGTTTTTGAAGAGAACGTATGTAGGTATTTAATTATATAGTGAATATTTTCTGGAGATTTTCCAACATTATTCCCAATTTGAATGATTATCACGTCTCGCCCTGCGTTGTGAAAGCTCTACATTCTTGTCCCGACTCCTCACACTAATGTCCATGAAATTTTGAAGAGCTCTTTCCAGGTTCAACACTGATCCACTTTCCTAACTGTCGCTGCGCATGCAAGCAGTTTCGCAATGCAGAGATTGAACGTAAACGCAAATTCTGCGTAGCTTCGCCTGTGCCTGTAGATTCACCACATCCCCAGTCAAGAAATTATGGAGTACGATGTTTTCATAACCTATAGGAAGAGCTGGCAGACCTATTGAAAAAAAAAAAAAAGGATCCAGGTTGTCAAAGATTCGGTTTGTTCATATTAATACCTAAACTTGGACCATCACAATAAAGAACGGGATTTAAATTCTTAGAGCCATCAGGTCAGAGGAGAAGGACGCCCCAGTAAATGAGAGCATCCCGCAATCTCCAGAACAGCACACGTGTTCATCAAGACCCAAGAAAGTCTCTCGGCCTGCAAACAGGGAGTACCCAGCACCGTCTGACATGGGAGTTAGTGATGAATGCAGAAAAGAAGTCTTTACCCTAAAAGGCTGATCGGGGATGAAGGGAAAGTAGGCGGTGGACGCCTCCTCCTCAGTCCATTTCCCAGACACGCGGGCACTGCGCAGAAACTGGCGGTCGCTGAAGCGGGCGGTGAGTTTCAGGGCCACGTCGTGCGGCGCCTCCTCCTTCTCCGAGTCACGGCCGCAGGTCAGGCTCATGTTGAAGCTGGGGGGGGGAAGAGAAGGGACCAGAGGATTGAGGGGTCAGACAGGCAGCACGTGAGGGGGTGGCAAACAGGACGTCAGATACATGATGCGAGTCCAGTAGCTAATCTGGGATCAATCAGATGCATAATTCTGCCACTGCTGTGTAAGAGCAAACCAACTGCGTGTAAATTATAAATAATCCCTGCTGCTAGCGTCGCCTTACCCCCCCAAACCCCAGCTCCCACTGCCTCCGTGGTGTGTGAACGCACGGACACGATGACAGTAACAAACGTCCTCAGTGCTGAGATGCAACAAAAGGAAAAAAAAACAGTCGGCCGAGACATTCACATGAACTTTGGCTTGAATACCGTGCCAGCAGCCGTGAGCGAACAGGATGAGGTCATGGGGAGTTTGTTCCACGTTTGACACAAGTTTCCATCTAGGGTAAGGACACACCCAAGCAAGTCTGCTTCACTGGGGCCTCTTTCTCTTTTTTACCCCCTTTTCTCCACGCTGGTGAGGGAACGCCCTGTCTCTGCATACTTAACAAGCCTCCCTTCTCTCTCTGGCTGCCCACGCATTACTCAGTGTGTCCTGGACTGGCAGTGCAGGCCTGACAGGCCTCAGAACAAAAAGCTTATCTCAAAAAAAAAGAAAAAAAATCCCTCATTATGCATATGGATGACACAAAACAGGATGTTTGACATATGGTGAGCTGAAGCCGAGCTCCAGATAAGGTCTCTGCGTGTGTGTGTGTGTTATCTTACCTGTCTGGCTCCAGGTCGACAATGCCCATCACTATGATCTTCTTCCCTGGCCGCATGCCGCCCCGGATGCGCCCGCTGAACGGCACCGTCTATGCAAAGCACATTTGATTCGTTAAGGCACAGCCCGGAGCGAGCGTCAGACAGGGAAACCAATGAGACGGCTAAGGCGTCTTTTCATACCAGGAGACGTGACAGATCCTCCTTGTCAGGTGAGATGAGGCCGGGGTTCCCCAGCGAGTCGTTCAGGTGCTCGTCCTCCACGTTCTTCAACGCCGGTGACAAAAGACACAGGGTGCAAACTGTCATTTTTAATCGCTCTGTCAGGTAGGACGCAGCCTGGCCTGGCGGGGCTGAGACAGCCAACACGAGGCTGCAGGCCTGTTATTTGATAATAAAAAACACACACACACACACACACACACGGTGTGGGGCCTCGCATGCGGCTCCCGACAACGACGAGGTGGCAGCGGAGCTGTCACGCTCCTGTCAGGGCTCCTGCTGCGGGCGACGGGAGATTATAAAATTGACCCCGTAAACTGCCAAACTGGCCGCATATTGTACCGCGATGTTGATGCGCACATTCAGAGAACCGGCTGGACCGCCGACACATCTCCACACACACACACACACACATTCTCACACACACCTATTGGATTTCCCATTTCCTCCCCGGCCGCGGGTGAAAAGAGTCGCCGCCTTGCGCTCTGAAGGCGCCGCGCACGGCGCTCCGCACTCACACATTAAGCGCCCGATAATCCACATAACGGTGCGCTTCGATCAAACCCACAGGCCCCTTTATGCACGGAACTCAAATTCCCCGAACCGTCGAACCCCCGCCCCGGTTCCCGGTTTCCCCCACGCAGCTCCAAAATACTCACTATTCCGTCCTTTTCCGCTGCCTGCACCGCCATCTTGAGCAGAATAGCATAGGATGCTTATGATCGGAGCAGAGGCGGCCCTGCCGGGGCGTGCGGCGTGCGGCGTGTCGGCGTCGTGGCACTGACTCGGGAGGGTATTCCTGTTTTCCTGCTCCGGTCCCTGCTCCTATTCCTGGGTCCTCCGCGTCTCACCGGGTCTCACGGAGAGTCGCTCAGTCACCTCGCAGGGCATCCCCCCCCCCCGCCCCCCCGTCGCTCCTCTGTCCCGTCTGAAATGGGTGGATATCTGCTGACGTATGCTTTATAATAATTACAGCCGAAAAGCTTAATCCCCGTCTGTTGGAGAAGGCTAATCAGGCAGATTTTCCCTCAACCCTTCACCCAATTAGGCAACCGCGCTCTCCGGGCTCGTTTGGGTTTTTTATTTCTGGACTGGAACTATGATCCAGGAACCAATTTTGACCGGATAACCGGTCGGTCCGCGGGCAGCCGGACTGCCGCCCGCTCGGCTCGCATGTGACACGCGCGGGGCTTTGGCCTAATTGACCAAAGTGCGCACACTCGCTCGATACCTTCGAGCGACTCAACAGCACCGCGGGGCCCGCGAGGCGGCAGCCGGCTAAAAATAGTGCGGCGTCTGCCCAGCTGTGCGCCGGGAGCATTAATTGCCTTTCAGCGGGCGAAGTGGACGATCTCACCGTCTCCCGTTCGTCGACTTTAGCACAGACACCCCCTCCCTTTGTCTTTCTACCTCTGCAGACCTCCCCCCGCCCTCTCTCCCTCGCTCCCTCTGTCTATCCAGGTTGTTATCTTCTCATGTTTAAACTGATCCAGCCTGCCCCTCTGTGGACAGTCAGCGGCACTACAAGCTGAGCCAAGCCCGTCAGGCGTCAGCTTGAGCTTTGATGGGTTGACCGTCCAATTGGGGAGTGTCGATTCTGCCCCTCAAGACTCACTTAACATCTGACATCTGCAGAATTATTTATCCAAAGTGCTTTGAAGCAAGACAATGCATCCATTTTTACTTTTTTTATTTTATTTTTTTTACTGCCAGACCTGCCAGAAGTTGTGCCATAAGCTTTTACTCACTGGGTAAAACACACTTTTTCATGTGCAAAGCTGAGCACTGACACTGTCCGGACCAGTGCCTTAGAGCAGGTGGGGGTTTTGTGTCTTGCTTAAGGGCACATAGCAAGGCAGGCGCATCCATACGTCACCTTTCAGTTTTACTGCTAAAGAAATATCCATCAAGAATAGTTTGGGGTTTTTTTTATGTTTTAATACCAAATTTGATTGAAAGCCCCGTTCACACAACCCAAGGAGAACAAGCAAAACACTAAATTAGAATAAAACAAAAACTTTATTGGCCAAATATATGTCCAGTTTAAATTTCCCCCAGCAGTGAGCAAATTGTTTTGCAGCAAGAGACAATGAGGATTAAAAAAAAAAACAACCTTAAAAAAGAATAACAGCCAGACGTGCAGTACGGTACACAAGGACTCAATAAGCAGCAATGAAAACACCGTAAACAGTTGTGTCGCATACTCCCTCACATTGACCTTTCTGGGTGCATCCTGCTCATCTCTGACCGCACCACCCGAGATGTGGTGCCTGTTTGTCCTGATCATTGTCAAGCAGGAAACACTTAAACCGAAACACCTGATTGTATCTCCAAACGGGAAGGCTGTAAAATCGGTGTTCTACCACCTGTGGCTCCGATCACACGCCCCAGCCATCTCGGGCCAGTGTCTCTCTGTATTTCCTCCCCACGTAGGTGTCTCCCACTTTTAAACAAAACTCGAATTGTCACAGCCCGCGTGGTAGAGGGAGCAGAGGTTTTTCTCTCACGGTTGGTCCTGGCTGGTCTGGATCTCTGAGCCTACCTGTGGCGTTTACCTGCGTTGAGCGTTTCTGCATCTGGTTTACAAAGGGTTTTCTGAGCCGTCGAGGCCTCTTGGAGCAGAGGGAAGAATCCTGGTGAAACCGGAGACAAAGTTATTCAGTTCAGATTGATTTCGGGTCCGGCACTGATCTGGTTTTATGTGACTGCTCCGAGCCGAACGGCTTTCAGCCACGTGCTGTTTGTCAGCAGCGTTTTGTGGCTTTGAATTACCTGTAGAAACGGCTGGGACAGAAAAGGGGACTCAACTCAGCACCATTCATTCGTTCGTTTATTTTTTTGTTTTGGTTTTTTGACAGCTGTGCCATACCAGGCGTATGATGGGCCTCAGATGCATCTCATCTGGATCCACCACGAAGTTGTTTCTACTAGTCAGAGATGCATTTTTGTACCAATCCAGCCTTAACTAAAGAATGTATTTGCCAAAAGCAGTAACTACAGCAGCTACACCAGTAAGCGAGTTGCTTTCCTCCTTCAGTCCTCATGCAGTCTTGTCTGTTATGCAGTGATGGGTCTCTTGTTTTGGTATCTTGTGGCTCATTTGGGTCCCACACTATGACGGTCTCGCAACAAAAGTTTGAAAACAGTTTCCACATAATTTGCTCTTAAATCCTATTTCGAGACCCGCTGACAAAGAAGACCAGGAGAGATGCCTGGGATGGAGGGGCGGGGAAGATTTCTCGGGATGGTCCTGCCTGACACATCTTCATACCTTGAGGAGAGACCCCTGATACCTTTGCATGAATGAGAATCACTCCTCCGGTCGGGTCGGTGGCACAGCAAAACACTATCCAGCAGCTCAGGATGTTTGGTGTTTTCTGGGCTCACAATAGGGAATGAAGACCACTCGCCTTGTTTCCAGGCCAGTCTCGCTTCCTTCCCCTAGCAGGTCAAATTACATGTCGAAAATGATCTTTTTTTTTTTTAGCAGTGGAGCACCAGCCCCTACAGCAACAGGTTGGCTCAGGGGGTCTGCAGCCCCCTATAGGGGCACTCTGTGGCCCGAGGTTGGTTTATACGGGTGAACAAATCCACTAAAATCCACTATGTTCTAAGTAAGTCGTCGCTGTGGACAGTCGGTTTTTAATAGGAAAGAAAAGCAAACAGACCGTCCGACTTTCCAGCCCACCCTCTCTCCCCTCCTCTCTCGCCGTCTCTCTTCGCAGAGACCCAGCCGGCCTCCCGATCCGCCCCCCCACCCCCTCCTCCTCTGCTGCCATGGCTGCGGAGGCTGCCGGTCGGGATGATGCGACGGCCGGACCTTCAGAATGCACCGAGATGGAGGAGCGGGTAAGATGCTTTTCATTTCGGATGCTTTCCCTGCAGAAAACGCCCAGGACCGAGTCTTCCCCTGACCAGCAGGCCTTCCCAGTGCCTGCAGCTGCCTGCTGCAGCAAGATGGAGAAAAAAACTCTGCAGGATGCACGTCGCCGCAGCGATCGCGGCGGTGTCCGGTTTTTGCTCTACGGCACAATGTTCCGCTAGAAATTAAAGTTTAGAGGGAAGGAATATAAGCTTCGTCGTCTGAGCAAATGGGGAAGGAGGAGGGGGGAAACGGGCGCCGTGCACCTCGCACTGCACCGGTGCTGCAATGCCCACATCCTGTGCAACACGCCGATGTGAGAGAGAGAAGCGAAAGTGCAGCAGCCGCTCGGCCGGTGGATGTAGGCTACCGAGGCTCGGCTTATAAATAGCCCGGCGGCGGCCACGATTTAACAGCGTGTGCTCGGGGAACGAGTCGCGCTCGCCTCGTCGGCTGCCGAGATCCGGAGAGATCCGAACGCGCCCGTCAAGCCCGCCCCCCCCCCCACCTGGCGGCGACAACTTGGCAGGGCAAGGTGGGAATTCTTCCAGACCGGCGGAGCGGAGCGGAGCGCGGATGAAAAGAGCGGCTTTGTTGGGCAGTTTGAAAATCGTTATCAGGGGAAGGAACCCGCACAGGCACAACGTGCTGTTTTCTTCCCTCGGGGGTCCTGCTCATCCACCGGATTTGGGTTGGCAGAGTGGGACCGCGACTAAAGACCTTTTCCATTGTGGACTCTCTAACAATTGGGTGTTTTGGACTAAACAACCAAGCACTTGAAATGTAAGAGCAGCAGGCTCCCGGAGCCCAAAGTCACGTCTTCAGACGGGTTCCTTTATCTCGAGGTGTTAATCTTGTGACATAAAACAGGGAAAGTCAAGTTACCATCGAGTACGTGCGAAGCTGCAGCCACCAAACCTTGTTGGTCTTTTTTTTCCAAAATGGCTTCAAAAATCAAGCGATTAAAGAGAAACTATCGTTTTGTTTGGTTTTTTTCTTTTTCGGTAACGTGGGGTTCTCTCTCTCTCTCTCTCTCTGTGGGTGTGTGTGTCTGTGTGTATGTATGTGTGTGTGTGTGTGTGTGTGTGTGTGTGTCTGTGTGAGTAAGTGAGGTGCGTATTCTTCAGAGCGAAGCATCCGTTCTCCTCCTGCCCCCCGGATGAAACGAAACCCGTTCTTCCACTTTCGCGTTTACTGAGATGTTTGTGTCTTCCGACGTTCACATGCTCTCACGCCGTTCAGTCTCCAGTCCGCGGAGACGCTCATCGGCCGCTCCTCATCCTCTCCCCTTCTCCCTCTCTTTTTGTTTTGTTTGTCTTCTGCTCCTCTCAGGGTGAGTGTTTGCTTCCGCTGCTGTCTTATCCGCCATCAAGTTGACATTCCCTCTGTCAGGGTGTTTTGCTCGTAGATGAGGCGGCGCGATCTCAGATGGGACTGATGGATCTTTAACTGGGCTCCGGATCAGCTGCTCGTCTAAACTGACCGCCACCTCCGCAGGTTGATTCGTGTCGACTGGAGGCCGATGTCTGTCTGGGTGTGCGTTTTTCTCAGATGCAGGCTGCGGTGCCAAAAGTGAGGCCAACCCCGATGCATCAGATTATGCAATGCAATCGCCCTAATCTCCTCGCTAGAAAAATGAGAGAGGCCGGATTAAAGCGGGGAGTTAGTCAGAGACCGTGGGGGGGCCGTGAAAGGAGGCCGTTCTTAGAGATTACTGGGCAAAGGATTGTCTTACGACCCAAATAATGTGTCTGCTGGGCCTCGACGGGATGCACAGGAACCGCCAGGCATAATCACAGTATGAGTGAGATGCTTCTCTGTGTCGTTGTGTCAGAGGAGAGACCCAGGAGTCTCGGACCCCCGGGTCAAAGGGGAAACCAGATTCTCTCCCCCACTCGCATTCTTGAAAAACAAAACAAAACAAAGGAGAACTAATCTGGCCACCTCCCTTAGTGGCTTGGTGACTGCCTTCTCTCTCAGCCGCTTGGGGTTAAGCCTTTTAAAAAGCCTTTTAGATAGGCCGGTTCCCATCGCTGCCCCCCCCCCCCCCGGGGGTGAACCGTCCAGCGCTGCTCGAACACGCGTCCCGTTTACAGTCCGAGTCCTACATGCAACGCGTGTGGAGTCGTATGAATGGTTGGACTGAGGTTGGAGATGCTGCTCCGTTACATCACCCTGTGATACCGTTTCAGTGCAACGGGAATAACGGCTGCTCGAGAGTGAGCCTGAAATTTCAACTTTTTATTTTTTTATTCATGACGGCGTTAAATTGTTTTTTTCCCAAAAGTGTAATATTTAGCAATTTGTAATGGAAAATAGGCTTTTTTTTTAACCCATTCCGGTTTGGGGTCTTTTGATGCCAGTGTAACACAAATCCTTTACAGTACGACCAAAACCGGCTGGATGTGGCGACGACAAGAACAGGAGATGTCACCTGAACTCGGCCAAGTGTTTCTGGAATGGACGGGATGTGCAATAAATCACGCGCTGAGTTGAGGGGCCTCGTGGTGACCCACGCGATACGATGCGATATTATACAGCGCGTTTGTCCTGTGTTTTGCCGATGATCACAGCGACACAGGAGGAAAAAAGCTACACACTTGTCTAAGAGTTTGATTGTTTGATTGATTGTTTGTATGGTGGCTCGTCCCGGCAGACGGGCCGCAAAATAGGGAAGGAATGGAAATGTCCTCCTCCCCAGATTCCTTGTGTGCGTAAAAACATACTTTGGCCCCTAAGGCTGATTCTGGCCGCTGACACCGGGTCGTCACGGGCGGAGGCTGAGGCCAGTGCCTCGGCGATTTGACGTCTGGGGGGAAAAACAGGTGTCAAATCTAAGTCATTCGAGAAATAAACAAAGAGGGGGACTAGACAAGTCTGGCCCCTTCTTATCGTTGATACTGTAGAAATGGTGGCACGACAGTGGAGCCGCATCAGGGAGTGAGACAAACTGCGGCCAGTTAAAAGACGCGTTTCTGGTACGGTTCGGTGAAGCTCTCTGTCCGGCCCCCGCAAAGCCACATCACAAAGATGAGACGATGCAGTGACAGTGTTATCTCACCACTGTCCAATGTCCGTTGCCCGTTTGGTTTAAAGTTGCATATTTAGTGGATCACAACAGGCCAGTTTGGGCATCTAGCACATTATGAATGCGAAAAGCCGGTCGCACAGCATTTCGAGTGACACTTTTGCCAGGTCGATAACCTTATTTAACTCGCTGTTTCCTCCCCACACGTTCATTCGGTCCCGCAAACCGTATTTCACCCTCAGTGGCAAGGAAACATACGCTTTCCTTTTGCCCTCCTCATCACGAGCCCTCAGGTAACGCACATGCAGTAAATAACGGGGGCCCGGTGGGTCCTCTTGTCATGCGATTTTTTATTTTTTTTTTTTTATTTTTTCTCGCGTTTTCGGTGAAATCCGAAAAGACGGCCTCGGGGATTGCGGCTGACGTCCAACCGAGTGTGTTCTCTCTCTCTCTCTCTCTTCCAGCTGAAGGAGGAGAGCATGAAGGCGGACTTGGAGGCTCCTCCGCCCGCTGGACAGGGGGATTTCGCGATCCAGTGCCGGGACGTGTGCCGGTCATACGGCAAACTCAAGGTGCTCAGCAATCTCAACCTGACTGTACCACAAGGACACATGTGAGTGGCGCGTGCACCGCCATGGCTGCGATCTCAGGCCGTTTGTTTTGACTCTGTCTCTCTATCTGTTTGTCAAAACCCAACCCAGCTTCAAAGGAGAGTTTCGCTTCACCCATTCCCGTGCTTGATATTCAGTGACAGTTGCTTTCGGGGACTAAAACTGCGTTGAGAGATCGTGTAAGAGGTTTTAAAGCCTCCCGCCTCCACTTTCACTCCTCGAAGGCACGAGCAAGTCAGCAGTCGGTGTTCTCGACGTGCAAAGGAGGCCAGCATTCCTGGGCGAGGGGTCCGGGACCTGGCTGGAACCACCCCTACTACCCCGGCCTTCTCCTTTGTCACGTATCGGCTGGCTGATCAGTTGCCAAGATCTCATTGTCCCGCAGGACAGTCAGGTTTAACCCCCCCCCCAAAAAAAAAATCCCTTTGTTTAGCTCCTTAAAGCAGAAACAGGAAAATTCAGTCACCTTAATGGTTTTTTTTTTTAGAATTGAGACGTCGTTACAAAGAAATTTAAAGTATGCCATCCCAATGACAGTCCAGCTGCTGGGAGGGGGGGGGGCTCACCTTCTGTTTTTCAGGTAGTTGTCTGTCATCCGCCCCCGCCGTCTCTCTGCCCTAGAGCTTCATTAGAGAGGGTCTATGTGGGTAAACAACGGACAGGATCTCCTATCTCACACGTACCTGCGCTCCTGGGAGAAACGGGCAATAACAGAAGCGCGAGTCGGGAAACAGTTTTTCGCCCGTCCGACCGTTTGTTTTTTCCCGCACAAACTTCAGGGAAACGATGCATCTGAACAAGCTCTCCCAGCACAGTTCAGATATGTGCTGGGCGACAATAGTGATTGCACCCGGAATGCATGAAGTGCTACTAAGAAGTATGTCACATGTGGATCTGCTTTCTTTTTTTTCATTTAGTTTGATATGTACTTGAGAATTTTTTACCTCACTGCCACCAATGGTGGTTTTCTGCCACGACTGAACAGAGGAATCTACTTTAAAGAAGAACAAAAGGAAAGGAAAAGGCCATTAAATAGCTGTAAAAAAAAAAAAAAAAAAGAAAGAAAGAAAGAAAAAACTACGTCTCACATTGAATTCTCCCATTTTGTTGTTTTTTATATTTTTCCCATTCATGTGGATAGGCGGAAACATTTTGACAACATGATTTCATGTCATGATACAGCCGGGTAAAATGTAAGCTTTCAAAGCCATTAAAAAATAAACATAAAAAATCCAGTCAGTGCCTCGGACTCAATGAGGAAAGGTTTCCTCTTGAAGCTGACATTTCTTTAATCTGCCGGTTTTGACAAGAAGCAACTATTGTGGAGGCAATGCAAGACAACAGTCAAGGGATTGTTTAAAGGAATGGTCTGGCATTTTATGAAATACACTTATTCACTGTGTTGCTGAGAGTTAGATAAGAAGATCGATGCCACTCTCATGTTTGCGTGTAATGAACAAGAGCTGCAGGCAGGAGACAGTTAGCTTAGCTTAGCATAAACTGGCTCTAGACTGGCTCTCTCCAGAGTTAAAAAAGTACCACTACCAGCACCTCTTATGCTCACCACAACTAACACGTTGTATCTTATATGTTTAATCTGTACAGAAACAGACATGTAAAAACCACGAGGTTTGGCTTTAACCGGGGGTAACGTGCCGTAACGACTTCTCGGTGAGCAAATCCGGGGCACGTGAGAATGGCTGGGTGTGAAGAAACAACGCTACTTAACTCTCTCTGAAACCACAACATTTAGTTTTTTCAATTTCAGTTTGTGTAGCCCTGCAGAAACGTGATATGTAAAGAAGAGGTGCCGGTAGGTGGCTTTTTGAACTTTGGACAGTGACAGGCTAGCTGTTTCCCTTCCTTCCAGTCTTTATGCTAAGCTAAGCTAAGCTAAGCTAAGCTAAGATGATCGCCTGCCAGATCAAGCTCCATAGTTAAACCTTTGATAAAAGATTTTTTTGGCCACTAGGGTCAATGGAAACAAGGTGTAAAAAAACACCGAGATGATATGACTTTGTAAAGTTGTTATGGCGAAAGCGTTAGCAAACAGTCGCTTACGTACACATCTAATAGTTACAGGCCAACATTAGCAACAATTTAGAGATGTGTTTCTGACCACCTAACGAATCTAAGTACAATATTCCCTCCCCTTTTATTTCTGTTTTTGACTCCACTAACTCCTGAGGGAAGCAGCTGGCTCTTTTGCTGCTAAATGCTTCATCGTGTTCACCAGCTAACCGCTAACGTTGTCCGTCCGCCGTTTGTTGCCGAGCAGGTAGCGAACAGTGGATTTTTAGAGTCGTAAAAAGTTGGTGGAAATAGAGAGAAAAAGTAGAAAAGGTTTTGTTTTCCAACAGATTTTCATGAATGTAGCACATGGTGGCATAGTGTAAACTTCTGCTGTTTTGTTTTGTTTTGTTTGACACTAGCTTACGCAATCTAACTGCAGTTCCTCTGAAAAAGCACCGGTACGCACTGTGACTCTGTTACACTGCCTGCGCTCACTGTTGGGTTTTATCTAATGTAGTCATCTGGTTATCTTTAGGTGCTTACATAGACATCATCTCTCCCTCTGAAGTCCTTCCATGCCTGACTATTATGTGTACAGAAGCTGCAGTTTCTCGGACACGGTCCACTAATCTTCATTCAGTTCACTTACTCAACGACTGAACTGATCCAGTCAGAGCTGTGACGGCGCGTTCATGTGCCAGAGGGGAGAGTGCGCCAGCCGCCATCACAGCAAAATCACTGCATTTAAACGCTTCGTGCTGACATGCTGCCAGATGTAGAATCTAACAGAGATGCTTGGAGTTTTACCTGAAACACCCTGTGACTCTGTGTTGCAGTTATGGTCTTTTGGGCCCCAGCGGATGCGGGAAGACCACGCTGCTGAAGTGCATCGTGGGCACTCTGAAAATCTCGCGGGGTCACATCACCGTGTTGGGGAAGCCGCCCGCATTTCCTGGTCATGACGTGCCGGGGAAGATGGTCGGATACATGCCACAGGTAAACAACACATCTTAAAATCGTAACACATCTTAAAGGTGTGTGTGAATGTGTATGTATTGCATGGACACAAACCATGTAATTATACCTGCATAAAAGCATTCCAGCTCTTGTTGGTATATATGAACCCATTGCAACATACTTATGTACTCATGTGCCTTTAACCTGACAGGAGGACATTATTTCCTGTAAACAGGATTCATGTTGTTGTTTTTCTTGGCTCTATGTTCTGTCAGAAATCTTTCTCTCTCTATTTTGTTGCTTAACTGATCTCACATTCAATTTACGTTTAAGTAGAGTTGAAAAGGTCCTAAATAGTCTTAAATTTTTCTTTTTTAAAAACTTGCAGCTTCCCAGTCCGGTTCTTCACAGCGCTTTGTCAGCATTAAGTCCAGCTACACAGTCACTCAGCTCTACGATTAAACCTTTAGTTTGTCCGGGGGAAGGTTTTTTAAGCACGTGTGTTTTGCGAGGAAAATTCTCCCCCCTGACATTCACATCAGGGACCGACCGGCAGATCACGTGGCTGGCTCGAAGGCCCATCTAATTTAGCCTCAGTTGCAGTCAGTGACCCGCACCTGAGTGCGTCTCATTACTGTCAGAATGGATATCTGATGAGGCTGATAAGACACATGGCATGTGTCCTCCTGTGTGTAACCCTGAGCGTCACATTCGTCCCTGTAGGGAGTGATCTGTGACCCGGAGAGGGAGAAATGTGACACCTCACCTTTTCCCCAGTTTGCAGCCGTCTGATCTTGCAGTTCTTTGACTCGAACAGAAAGGCGAGCAGTCTATAATACGTCCTAGTTATTTTTTATTATGGAAAAAAATCTAAATATGGAGTATTATTTAAGCACTCAATCCTTCAAGATTAAATATGTTTTACTCCGGAAATCCAGACAGTAAATCTTTTCAGCTATAGCAGTGCTAAAAGAGTGCAAAGTCAAAGGTCTCTGAATAAGTGCTCAGAAAGCAGCAGTGCGGATGCAGATATGCATAATTAACAGCCAAGTAAAACAGATACTAACTTAGTAAGTTCACTGTGTTTATCTTCAGTTGAAATATCATAGTTGTATTTGAGCTGTGCTGTGCTGTGCTTAATGAAAATGTTGTTATTGTGAGTTTTTGTTATGTACCAGTATTGCGCTGTGGGTTAAACCAAGAATTCATTGATTTCTTATTAGACCTTTTTGATTTTTTTTTTGACAATGGATATTTTACCAATCCATTTATCACCAAAGGAAGGACGGGAATTATAACAAAAGACTAGGGCTGGGTAGCAAACCTCGAAATGTGTTAGAAAGCTGAAAGCTGGGATCAAACACTTACAGATTCTTTTCTGATCGATTTTTTTATGGAGATTTAAACATAAATATAGAGATGGGGTTGCAAGTTTGTTAAGCCATAAAGAGACCAAACGAATAGTACACGACATTAACGGAAAAAAAACAATCATAAGCAGACAGAAAACAAGAAATGAGAGTTTCTATTCTGTTGCTTGTGCAAATGAGAAGTTTGTGTTCTTGTCTCATCTGAAAAAAGGGGGGTTGTAGAGAAACGTGTTTTTATTCCTTAGAGTGAGGTATCAAACAAAAGTATCGTTCTGGTATTGGTAAGGAAATTAGGTATTGCGTTGGTACAAGTGTGGACGGAGATGTCTTATAATTGTAGGGATCTGAACAATGGAAGCCAAACATGTATCAGCGAGGTGAGGAAGGCTTTGCAAGTTATTTGATTTTTCTATCTGTTAGTTACTGGCATCTTCGTGGCTTAAGGTCAGATACACGGTGGAGATCCATGTGGGGACCGAAAAGCTGCAGTAACTTAAGAAATGAGAGCATCAAATACGAGTTTCAAGCTAAAGAATATAACATCCGCTCCCACGCACAGTCTTTTGAAACACGGTTGCCTTCATGTTGCGCAGGACCTGGCGTTGTACAACGAGTTCACCATCAGCGACACCCTGACCTTCTTTGGCCGAATCCACGGTCTGAGGTCGAAGGAAACCCAGGCACGCATGGACTTCCTCATCGACTTCCTGGATCTACCTCAGAAGCACAGCCTGGTCCGAAATCTCAGGTAAAACCAGGTGTGATGTGACGGACAGGATGAGTTTAAAACGCGTCGAGTTTGAGCTTCCCCAGAAAGACGTGTCGTCAGAGACCATAGCAGACTGAATGGGAGTCTGTTTCATTGTGCATCATATCGCCAAATTCATGCCGCAAGCAACCGCTCACCTTAAGTTCCGCTATTTTTTAATGACTGTGTCCGTGCGGCGCGGCGCAAATTTCGCTGCAGGTGATCTTTGCGCAGCATTCGATAAAACAGCCAGCTGGGCATCAGCACCTAGCTAACCTTTGTGACGTAAGGATGTAATCGTCTTCAGAAGCCAGACCTCTCCCTCTAAATTCAGCCCCACCTCTTTTGCGGCTCAGTTTACAATATTCAATGTGTTTATCGTCCCATTGAACAAATGATGATTTCTGCAGAGCCTCGTTGAGCACCTCTCTGTAGACTTCCTGTTGATTTGATCTCTGGCAGCTTGCAGCTGCTCTGTTTTGGAGGAAAAACTTTCCATCCAGATGAACCTCCACCTCCATCTGCTACTCCCATTTTCATTATTCCCACAGAGCCCTGTTCGGCCCTGTTCTCAAGCCATAAAAGGAAACAAGCAATACAAATTATAAATAGTATTTGGTATTTCACCAAATATTTCTGGTGGATCCCTGCTTTAACCATTAAGTTATTTTTGTAATTTTTACTTTATCCTTTATGTCAGTGGAGAGGAAACTGACAATGTTGTTTGCAACCTCCCAGGCAGAGAGATCATAGAGAGTGGCAGCATCTCTTGTTACAAATCATGATTCACATCCCTGATTCATTACAAAGACCCCTCTGTTCCCAAAGAGGATCTTCAAACCAGTTTTCAATGGCAGCTCATGCAATATTTACATCATCTGTGGTGTAACAGCCTGTCGTGTTACTTAGCTGCAACCCCTGGATAAAACTCTCTTGTAGGTAATATCATCAAAATAGGATCAGACTGTCAAAATGACCCTTTCTCCCGACATCCCCCAAGCTCAGGTCTTGCTATTTTCCTCCGTGTTGTCAGGCAGGTTCGTCTTGCAGGTTTTGTCTCTGCTACTTTCGGCGGATTATCAGTTACACAACAATCAGGAACGTCTTTTTGTTTTCACGCTTGTCTTCTCGCGTGTTTCTGGCAGTGGGGGCCAGAAGCGCAGGGTGTCTCTCGGCGCAGCTCTGCTTCAGAATCCAGGGCTGCTCATCCTGGACGAGCCAACCGTCGGAGTGGACCCTGTGCTCAGGGCTAAGTATGTACTATAACACACACACAGACGCACACACACACACACACACACACACACACACACACACACTTATGTCACCCTTGGAAAAGTAAAGCCCTGTTGTTTACCAAGATCATACAAAACTTTTATTATTTCACACGTCCCCTAATAAAACAGTAGACCCGAGGCAGACACTAGATTTACATTCATTTAAAGGGATATAGTAAAATCTGATATCAAAATCTGGCAAAATCAGTATCGCTATTAATTAGTTAACTAGTTTTCCCTTTCATGCCTCACATGAAGTCTTGTACATGGTTTTTCATAAATCTATATACTTAGCAACATAAATAAAGGGCCTCATAATCAACCACGATAAATATGACCTCTTGGCATTCATTGTTGCCCCCATGTAAAGAGAGATATGCAAATTGAATATCGGAAATGTATAGGCCTGGGTATTTTTCATGGCATTTTTTTGCTTATGAATTTGTAGTTCACAGTAAAGAGTGACGGAAAACGTGATGAAGGTGCTCGTTAGTGTTTGAAGCAGTGACACTGCTCTTACATTTTTTTATTTATTCTAAACTAGGCCAGAGTGATTGGATGTCTTGTAAAAACCCATTAGCCAGACATTACGAAGACATTTGTCAAGCGCAGAAAAGTGCATCACTGAAGTGTAGATAAAATCTTTTATATCAAAATATTGATATTATATCAACATGTTGCCTGGCTGTACTAGCAAGGAGCCACGATTACTCTCTCTGTAATTCCCTCGAGTGTAAATGCTCTCTGTTGTATTTGGCAAAAGTTCAAAATGGCTGGCGTGAGAAAAGGGAATTAAAACCACTCGGTTTAAAAATGGCAGATATTCACCAGCGCTCTCCAACGTCATTGGATTAGAGTTTCCGCGTGAACGTCTCGTCAAACGGTCGAAGAACAGCAATGTCCACGAAGGAAAATTTGATGCTGACCTTTCAATCCTTTATCACGGCAGAATGACCATTTACATACAAGTAATCAAAAGTTTTCAATTGATAAACACCCTGTTTCCATTCATTACTCACTATGTGTATTTCTTTCAAGCTTTATTGGTTGGGTAACACTTTACAATGAGTCCCCCTATTAAGCATTAAATAGCAGTATATAAACATAAATCATTTCTAACACACTATAATGTAGTTGTAAGCAGATATAAGGACGATTTAAACAAGTGTTTATTAATGTACTTTGTCTTTGTCAACAATTATAACGTCTTCCTTGAAAAGATGTTTTACACTACGTTGTCATTCAGTAACTGTTTGTGCGGCAGTGTCGACAGGAGGTGTTATAGCTAAATACATTAATAAACATTTATATCTGCTTACAGCTACATTATAGTGTGTTATACCTTATTTTTTACCATTCTTTTGCTAAAGATATAATAATTTTAAATTACATTTATCCATCTAACATGCTCCATGTCAGCAGCTTGGAAACACAGTGGCTTCAACACGTCCAATTGTCAACCGGGAAAGGTTTTGTAGGGACGAACTCCACATGAACATTTATGCACGTTGTTATAGAAAAGCAAGTCAGAAGCCTTTTTTCGAAAGCACACTGCACTCCCCCAGTGTGTCGCTCCAATGTCATTGTGTAATTGCACCACAAAGCCTCGTCAGATCACACGGCTGGCGAGCAAAACGGCTGCTGGCAAAGCTGTGAGCTTTTTTCAGACTGAGATTTTAGGAAAAACTCTATTAGCGAGTGGGTCAAGTGTTATGCAATTTGTTTTGTTTCTTCTCATTTCTAGGATCTGGCAGCATCTCGTGGAGATTGTGAAGACGGGGAAGGTGTCTGTCATTATCACCACGCACTACATAGAGGAGGCCAGGCAAGCCAATGTGGTGAGATAATGCGTACACGCATGGAGGCGCGCACACAGAACCCGCAGCCGTGCACATGAACACGCGAGGGAAAATTTAAGCGTAAATACGCACGCACACTCAAAGACATTCAGGAATACAGCCGCAAAATCCATGGCGCTGCATGCTCACTAGTCCTCAAAAACAATGGGTCCATTGATATTTATTCTGTGTCAACATGTTAGATGAAGTTCATGCTTTGTTAGCTTTGACAGGAGGGACAAAAGCTCAGATTGAATTGAACCTCCTATAGAGGTTGTATAGAAGCTCCCTTGTGTAACAAAACCAAAAGGTTTTCTCACATTTTTACGCCCCAGTGGAAGGTTCGGAATTTGTTCTTTTGCTTCATGAAGCACCTGAAAGGATAAGTTTGGTGATATTCTATCTATCACTAAAACCCAATGAAAATCCAATGACCAAAACACCAGATCCGACAACGAATTGATCCAAGTATCCAAAGCCTAGTTTATTGCGCCATGCCATAGAACTCCAAATACTTGAAATAGCCACACTGTTGCACTGGTTTGACATTTTTCCTGCATTATGTTGACCAAGGGCACTGTAGTTTATTTTGAGTCAATCCCACATACACCGTCCAGCTGCTGTAAATATTCACCACAGTACCAAAAGTGTATTAATCCCCTGCTGAAAATAGTCCCCGGCACATACAGTCTTTGCCCCTGTTGACTAACATTGGCTAAAAGCTACAGCGCACAGCTGTTTTTGTTCTGGTTTTCTCGTGGGATTTGTTTACAGTAAGAAAAAAATATTGAATAATGCCAGCCTTGTCCTTAAAGTGAAGTCTGGGTAAAAGGATATGTCTCGGTGACATTAATACATATGGTTTGTTTAGTTTGGTCTGGATAATGGACCTTTGCAGTCTGTGATTGAAATCTGCGCTCAAAACTTTGCATAGTTTGTACAGACACCGTGAAGAAAAACAGAGAGAGAAAAGGAAGCAAGTCAGATACACGATTGAAAACAAACTCACCAGAGAGACATTACAGGCATTTTCTGGTTTCATAAGTGGACCTAACAGTCAAAGATTTCAGTAAGAGTCGTGTCAAACCACCACTGACAACCAGCAGATTTATGGAAAATGGTCGCACACAAGCACAACAGGACCAAAGTAAGCCTATAGCCCTACGCATTTACACTGCATTCAACACCTATGTCACCTTCACTGCTGGACAGACTAATGTTTGGCTCCAGCATAAGTCCAGTCATTCCATGAGTCCGTTCACTGTTTCACCAGTAATCTTCTTTGTATATAAAGTCCATAAAGCCGAGGGCTTTACAGTTGTAAGTTTGTAAGGTAGATTAGGCTACCATGAGCCGCAATAGTTTTTTTTTTTGTGTAAAGGTTTAGTTTATAGTGTTGGGAAATGTGCTTTTTTTTACTTTCTTTGGGAGAGTCAGATGAGAAGATACCGCTCGGGGGACGGTTATCTTAGGTAAAACCTGGAAGCGGGTGGGAAGTCAGCTAGCCTTGCTCCCTCCAAAGTTAAAAGCCAGAGCTCACTAATTGACACGTTGTATCTGGTTTGGTCCATCCGCACACAAATAGAAATATTAAAGATGACAGGCTGTCAGGAGCCAGCCTTTACGCTTGCCAGGCACATCGGTTGGTCCTCATCCTCACAGCATTTTCTCTTGAAACATTAAAAGTGGAATGGTTTGAAAATACGATCAAGTAACAGGGTTAGAGTGAAATAATAGTCTGATCTTTTTCCTTATCAAGCAATAACACTAGGATTCATTTGCTCTACGCTGCGATACGAGAACAGCGCTGTTTCTTTATTTCTATGTATTCTGATTTTAAAAAAGGAAAAAAGGTGGGACCCTACTCTCTAGGACCCTCTTGGCTCGGTCGCCTCCTCAGGCTCCGCACTTTGCAAAAAGACACGAGAGGTGCATCGACCTTCTTGGCGAGAAAGCTGATATGCATATTTCCCAAAATGTTGAACTGTTCCTATAAGATGACAGGGACTTTTTTTTGTTTCTGTGTGTTTGTGATGAATTTAAGGGAACATCCAGAGACGAAACAGAGTTAACAAATAAAGTGATCTGAAATTTTCAGAGGCCAAAATTTCACTTCTCTGTTTTTGTGCAACACCTTCCACACCGCGTATCACAAGGGTGAAAGACAAAAGCAGAATGTTTTTCAAAGAACCCATGTCTGGTTGTTTCAGTCAGGAAAGCTCAACTGTTGGTATTTGTTGTGTAGCTGAAAAAACACCCCCCCCCCGCCTGCTCTGTGTACTTGTGAAGCTACTGAATGTGTGAGTGTGGGTGTATGAGAGTTAGACTGATACTTCTGATACTAAAGATATCAGTGTTGAAAAGTGTTCTCTAAATTAACATTAAGGTCTAATAAATGTACTGTTTTATTTCCTGTACCGTTTACCAGATGTAATGTGTCTCTGCCTCAGGGCGCTGCTGACTGAAAGAGTTCCTTCAGTCTGGTTTTCAGTGCAGAATATTTCGTCCCATGATGGTTTAAATGCTGTTTAAGAAGCTTTTCCACCCTGCTAAGAGTCAGGAGGAAAAAAGACTAAATACTTTTAATTTTTGTTTTCATGTAACGACAAAACATTTGCTATTGGTGAATGAAATTATCCCCATGTGAAGGTGCTGATCTGTCCATGTGGTTTCTAGATTTCACTTCAACGGGTCACAGTTAATCAGCTTGTTAGTACAAGTATTTATGTGTGTGTGTGTGTTGTCATATTCAAACTGAAACTCTGGCTGCTGAGACGGCATAGCTCAAGCTGGTTCTCAAACTGTGCAAAACGAGGTCAAAGGTCATTTTGGCCCCTCACTGAAGCAGCCACGTGTAAACATGGAACCAGAAATTCTCCACTAAAACCAGTCTGACCGCTCAGCTAGCTCCGCGGTGTCTCCGCCCAGGATTAAATGACAGCTGGGGGGAAGAAGAGGACACTGTCTGAGGGAGAACAAGGTGGATTTGCCTATTTATCTCTCTCCTTGTGACTGTTACACCTTGACAGAACTATGTCAGGTGAAGGAGCACACGGTACAACAATGCATCCCTCCCCTGCCAAGGAATGAGCTTTCCTGGGTCGTGAAAAACCCGCCCTGTTGTTGTTTCGTCAGTCTTAATCTGTCAGGTACAATAGGTAGAAGCTGATCAGATAGCAACTGCAAATTTTGCATTTGGCCTGTTTGACCCACTAAAAAGAGGGATGGGATGAGTTTCCCGCTGATTTTGACAACCAGTTCCTCTGCTGTTCTGTAACTGGCTACTTACTTATGTCCGAAAAGCGTTAACACAAGGAGTAAGAAAAACTCTCAATTAATTCTCTTCTATTTCGGGAAGTAGTCTGAGTGTTGCCGTACTGTTCGGGAACTTTGTCGAAATGCTGGCGTAGATGTAGGTAGGCCTCTCTGAGTCTTAGACTTGAGAACTGTGGTAGCCTTTTGTGTGTGGTCAGGAGGGATAGATAGAAGTTTTGATTTATTTATCCATGCATCATGATCTATTTTGTTTGTTTTTTTTTATCTCTAGACATCTGGAGGATGAAAAATGTCCTGTCCAGAAATAACAAACCAAAATAATGTCTTATAAATAACACTTTAATAAATCTGCTCTCCATTCTCTAGGTCGGTCTCATGCGGAACGGCCATTTGCTGGCTGAAGGTCCTCCGGATGCAGTCATGAAGCAGCACAGTGCCACAGTGAGTGCCGTTTGAACCCCCCAGTGGACTGCGTGGACACCCAGGGGCACTGGTAGTCAGGGCAGGGAGGTTTTTCATAGTGTGGGGTTGTTCATTTCCTTTTACAGTTGTTGTAATACGAAGTGAACATCAAATGAAATGATTTGAAACTGTAATTGAGGGCACGTTTATATAATTTTGAAAATCCTGCACTGTAGGGATGAGAAATTTCTTCTCCCCAACTTTTGTCGATATCCAAGGTTCATTTGTTAAGGACAAAATAATATATACACAGGTACACAGGTGATGAAAAAAAAAGGAAACAAAGGAAACGAATAAAACACTTGTAAAGTAAAAAGAAGTGAAGCCGCAAGCCTAAAATAATACAGTTCACTGGCAGTCTGGTCCCTGCTCACCTGCATTATCTTCTCCTGCAGACCCTGGAGCACGCCTTCCTGCAGCTGTGTGAGACATCGGATCAGAACGGCTCCAAACAGGGATCCAGTCCCCAGGGTGGGCCGTTAGAGAACAGCCAGTCTTTCGAGAGCGGGCGAGACGAGAGTCAGCCGATTCTCAGGACCCGACCGGGAGCTGCAGAGGAAGTTCCCAAATATTCAGGTACTTTTTTTTTAAACATGTATCCCCCAGTTTATTTTAAGTTAGATTTAAAGTTTCAAATGCAACCATTATCTGAAATCATTATTGCAGACTTTAAAATATAGATATATAATACTTAATAAAATACATAAGATAAGATATAAATCTCTTCAAAAGGAGTGTTTATGCTGGTTGAGATTTTCTCTCTCTCTGTCTCCCTCTGTCTTCGCATTTCCTGAGAAATGCAGGCAAAAAGCTCCCTAAAAAAGTTGCTAGACCGGCGCCCAATGCGCAACTTCAGGGCCGAGAGATAAATGCTGCTCTGCTGTCCGCCCACTTTTTAAAAATCCCGTTTACAACACCTCAGGGGGGCGTAGGTTGGCATTGACTGAACAGTTGGGTCTCCATCTTGACATCGGTGTTATTGCAGTCATTATTTGTTTTCTCTCCCTTACATCAGTGTTGAAATAAAAGCCAACACGCCGTCTTACAATATGCCTGTTTTGCAGGGTGGTAGATGCGGTGTGTTCATTGTGAAATATCGAAATATTGATGTGTGACATACCTTTTGGCTGCTGTTTGTTTGGAAACGCACCTTTTTAAAGTGTGCGTTCTCATTGTGTGTTTTGTTTGGTGGTACAGTGGACTGGAAGGTGCGGGCCAGACACGTGCTGCCAAAGTGGAGAAACATCGCTGCCCTGATGATCAAAACAATGGTGCGGATGAAGAGAATGCCGGGGTATGGCAACGTCAACAGTATTTAATAGTAATACCTAGTAATTAATATCAGGAGTTATGATTTAACGATATCTGTAAGGGACAGGTTGGTGCAGCGTTTCTTAGTGTAACTGTCTCCTCTGCGTCCGCAGCTCGTTGTGCTTCCAGTTCTTGCTGCCCGTCATCCAGGTCTCTCTCATCTGCTTGTGTATCGGAGGAGATCCAAAGGGGATCCAGGTTGCCGTAGTGAACAACGAGACCTCCCCCTCCTCTTACAGCCAGTCGCTGCTCTCCTTCCTGGACAACTCCAGTGTGCACCAGGTATTTATTCGGCCTTGTGAGACGCTGATATTAATACACATCATACACAAACGCAGCCTTGGGGACCATATTTATGTGCCACAACCAAAGAGGAACCGGGTAGTTTCTGTATATGTTCACTATTTAGTTTTCGTCTCTGTAGCAGATACATGTGCTGTAGATCTGTTGGTAAATTCGGATTTATTTTCTGTTGTTATCACGTTACTCAATCACATTGCTATATTTAATTTGACTTTAAGCAAATAAGTTTCACTTCAGTTCACAGCAGAACAGAAGAAGACTTTCTTCTTCTAGGAAGCGGTGAGAATGAAAAGTTGTTTCCCGAGAAAACATTTCAGTTTACTATATAATACAAATACTGTAAAGTGGAGTTCAATTATCTAAACTGGCTGGTAGCTCAGTAAATGAAAAATATTGCCCTTGAGCGAAGCATCCAACTCCCAGCAGCCCTAGTGAAGCTGCTCAATAATAATAAATGGTGAAAGATTTTCATGTATTTCACTGGATACACATGTGAAGCGCCACAGCGCTCGAGCAAAATGTGGTCAGTCAGCATTCACGTGGTCTCAAAAGATTAAAATATAATGTATAATATATAAATTATGTCTGTTGTTCTGTTTATTTCATCCACAGGTGCCCTTGTCCCATGCAGACGCTTTCGATGGGATTTATAACGGAGAGTACTGGGGCGTCATTGGCTTTGGCAAGAACTTCACCAGCTACCTGACAAAAAGGTGAGAGGAACAGCATCATCAGTAGGGATCCAACAATCTCAAACGCTGGGTCAAGTGAATCCAGCATCAGCCGCGATGCCACCAGCGGTAAAAATGATAAAATTCTGTCCTTCCACATCCAGTCACATTCATTCAGCCTCAGTTCTTATTTAATGATGCAAATGAGCTCATACTACAACACCAGGAGGTGATGAGCTGTTTAGCCCCTTTACAAGTAAGTAGACATACTGTAGACGTGTCTTAACATTAAAAGTTTTCAAATGAAGGATGCAGCAAGAGAGTAATCAAACCGGGAGCCATTATGACAGCGGCTAAACGCTGGTCAACGTGGTGTAAATAGGAATAAAGTCGCCAACGTGTCTGAATGAGCACCCTGGTCGCTTTTACGTAAAAGTCACGACGGCAGTCCGACCAAGTCGGACCTGGTAACATTTTTCTGTATCCCTTTCAACACGGCACAGGTCCGAACTGAATGCAGCCGAATCAACCTAAACGCTGCAGCGGCGCAAGGTTTAACGTGCAGAGAAGAGAGATTAACTGCCCGTCTTATTCCAACCTCTAAAATCACTGTCATAAATGAAGGATCTTTCTCGATGCGCCAATCACGCGAATAAACTGGGAGACACTTGGAAAGGGACCGTTTGAAATCTTTTTACGGGAGATTCCTCTCAGATCAGATCAACTAAAAAATTGTTTCTCCCTTTTGACGCGACTGGGGTAAAAAGAGGTTCATCAAACCCGGCTACTGTGATGTGAGCCCTGAAAGTCTGAGCGCACACTTATTTTAGTTGACACAGAGCCGCCCACCGCCTGAAAGCGCTTGTGTTCGCAGACTAACATATGGTGCGTCTTTTGGCTAAACGTTAGTCAGCGTGACATGAAGTGGACACCGTGTGTCACACGTTGCTCCTGAGGGTTGACGTCGCCAAAGCGGTGGTTGATAAAGCGGTAGAGAAAATTCTGCGAAAAACTCTGCAAAATTGCAGTTATTGCATCAGACTGGCAACAGGGTTCAGTGAATACACGCTATTAAAGCAGCGATGTAAAGAGACACTCGAGGTGTGTGACGTCGAAAAAAAGAAAAAAAAAAGGAACTGCGAGCAGAGATTTGAGTAAACGCTCCCACAGGACATGTAAGCCAGGCATCCTCAGCCTGGATGTAAAGCACTCCTTATGAGGAGGTTTCAGAAGTTTAGTGTCAGGAGCTACAGTCTGACCTGGCCTGTTACTCGACGTGTCTCAACTTGTCCGGACACGGTTTGACCTCCTTGATCATGAGCTTCACCGTGATCATGTGGCTCTGCCCCCCCCCACACACACACACACCGACACTCTTTCTTCCTCAGTTGTCTTACGTCTGACAACCTCTTTTCATACATGGCCATAGCACAGACCTGTGTTTACAATGTTACACACCCGCAATGCGACACTGATTACACCGCGCCGCGTCTGAGTGCGTCACAAGCGTTGTCAGTAGTCATTCAAAACCCTCAGTGAAGCACGCCGGCTCCACCAAAATGCCAGAGTGATGCACTGACGGCATTCCAGCTGCAGAGCAGAGCCAAACTCATCGCACAAAGAAACACAAAGAGCAGACGCACACTCTTAATCTCACTGCATACCTTAACAAGCACTTCACACGTCACGGACGTTAAACCTTTTTGCATTCCACCTCCAGGGGTCTTCCTCAAGGAGACTTTGATACGGTATTTAGGCGAGAGGAGCCGAGGGATCAAACCATCACCTCCCTTTGGATTACAAGCATTTTGCCGACATGCCTTTAGGATGTATCTTACACGGCGTGTTCTGTGCAGATGGTGTAGATGAATTTGCTGGTGGCGACGACTGCAAGAAGCACCTTTTACAATAATGGACCCACCTACTCTAACTCCAGCCTTTTTAGCACTCAAGCCGTGTACGAACACTTAATGGACAGTTATGATATAACACTCTACAATGTAATTGTGAATTGAAATAAAGACATTTTTAAATTTGAATTGACATATTGGTCAAAGACTGTAGCTCCTCATATGAAGCATTCATAACTGGTGTGTGAACAGACAAATCTTGATAAAACTGAACTATCAAAGTTGTAATCGTTTGTCTTCGTTGGTTTTGCATACATCGGTTAACAGTTTTAAAACCAGCCCGTGAATGATTTGTTCAAGTGCGTAAACAGAGTTGTTTATGTAAGGTCATATATCATTAATAATTACAGCTATGTTATACTGCGTTATCAATCATTTAAGCGCTGTTTATGCACCAGGGATGGATTCCTCACACGAGGAGTAATAGTTGTTGACAAAGGAATTCGCTAACACTTGAAAAATGTGACTTCCATAGATCTGCTTACAACAACATTAAACACACACACACACACAAATCAAACCACACCAACTCACACCTCAGAAACCGCCATCATGTGAGGATGAGTCAATGGAGGGTAATGGGCACGAGTTGTTGTTTAGGTGTGAATCACAGTTTTGTGTATGCCTGTGTGTATTTTTGTGTGTGTGTGTGTGTGTGTGTGTGTGTGTGCGCGCGTGTGTGTTTGTGTGATACCAGGGTAGACAGTCTGGTCCTTCCTGTCCTCAATGCACCTGGGCAGGTCAAAACTTAGCCCCAGCCAATCAAACGCTCCGTCTCGCTGAATCATGTGTCGCTCATGTGACACACCTGCCTCGGGAAAAACAAAAGGCGTCGTCTCTTCCAGCTCCGAGTCATGTGAAAGTAATCTGAGCTGTGCAATTACAGCACATTTGACAGGATACTCTAATAGACCGGCTGTGATTTCATCAAGTGAAAAGTTAGCATCTATTCATTGTCTATTCGTTATTGTGTGGACAGTGCATGATGGGTAAGGAGTTATTGAAAACGCACTGTACCTTGTGATTGTATGGAGGAAAAAAAAGAGCACTGTAAAATAATACAGTATAATAATGTAATGTAAAAACATGTGTAACATGGCACAACTGTTTATTTGAGGTATTCAAACAGTTTGTTATTGTTTGTCATCAGTGTGCTGTGAAAGGCTAAAACATGTAATGTGCTCCTAGCTCACCATCAGTGTTAAGGGACAATATCTCTCAAAAATATAAAATAGATCTCTGTCAATAATGGTAAATAAACACGCAGTATGGAGCTTGCCCGAGTGGCAACTTCTGATGCGTTAAAAAAAAAGTGTAGAATTACAGCAATCAGTCCGTTTTATTTGATTGATTTCATTCGTGCGGCCAGACAGGTTAGTGCCGTTCAAAGTGCTCTACAGGTGACAGACAAAATAATGAAGCAACTCAAATATAAACAATAAAAGAAATGGACACTGATGCAGGAAATAGAAACTGTGAAAATGAATGTGAAATAATACAACCAAAAAAAAAGCCAATAAAAACATTTCAAAATAAAAATATGGAAATAAAACGTTCTAATCGAGAGGTAGCGTATAAAAGAAACGACACCGTCGTCGCTCTCAGATCCTCAGGCAGACTGATCCAACCGCTCAGAGCACAGAAACCAAAAGCTGCCTCAGCAAAAGGAGATTTGTCCCGCACTTTGGGACAACTAAAAGACCCGTCTCTGGCCACCCGAGGGGCCGTCCTGTTCATATAGTGTACTGCAAGCGAGTCAGACCGATGGACTTTGTGAACCAGCAAAAAGAAAACTGACGGTAAAGTCTTTAAAATGTGGTCACAGTTGATCGGCACCTGACGGTGACTGTTCCTTAAAAAATTGCCCCTTGTTGTTTACAAAACGCTTCTCAGAGGCAGAGCTTTTCCCTGCACGTACGCAGGTCTGCTTGTGGACGTGCTACACACACAAACAGTGTGAGATATTTAACGGTTTGCTACAAAATAGGGGGAGCGAGGCCAGAGCCAATAAAAAATCCATGTCCGCTAAAGCCCTGAAGAAACTTGAGGCAGGGCTTTTAGTATTTCAGGTCGGATCATGCATAACATACAGCACAAGGATAATAAAAAAAGCGTACCTCCTGAACAAAGTTAAATTGAATACATTGCTTGCGTTATAATACCCTCAGTGACTCAACAAGACCACGGGCGTTGCTTCATTTGTGTCAGAGAAATAACTATGTGTTGACCAGAGTTTTCAGGTTACATTACATCCTTTCAAAGAAAGAACGGAGGATTTCCCGGCTCCAGCATCCAGGGTTTCTGCAGACTTAACATTCCAGTTTGACTGATTGCCGCTGAGCGTTTGAACAGATCTCTGAAACTCTTGTGAGTTTTTTCAGATCGTGACTCTGCTCCTTGACTTTGACAGGATGATCAAGCGGCAGGTCTCTAGAGAGGTGGTCGACGGAGGATCGGTACACGTCTGGCTGGACCTGACAAGTGAGATGCAAACCCTTCTCATGGTTTTTGCTGAAAAACTGCAGTCTCGTTACAATCGCACCGAAAAAAAAATCCTGGGTGCAGGTTAAAGTGGTTTCTAACTGAAGTAATAATCTAGCATGAGTTTTGAGATTTCCTGCCAGAAATCGTATTGTACTGGCACATTTTGGAAAATGTATGTATGTCACCCATAATGTTTGGGAGTTAAATTCTTCACATGTGCCTTATATTACGTAAAATTGAAAGGAGTAACTAACGTGTACTGTACATGTACTAAAATATAGAAAAAAAATTAGAAAAAAATACAGAATCCTCTGGGAAAAGTATTCATTAACATACCACTTTACATACATCTACGTTATCATCGACTGCGCATCTGAGAAGCTGAAGTTGCTCGTTTTTGCTGTGTGTGTTTTTCCTAGATCGACAAATTGCCTTCATGCTGCAGAAGAAGCTTCATGAGGCCTTTCAGGTATAAATGAGTTTCCTGCTGTTCGTTTCGTCAGCTGGAGTCTCGTGCAAATGTTTCATCTGTTTTCATGTTTCTGGGAGAGATGCAGTCGGAGATCAGTCGACACATCCAGTAAATACACAGACGTCTGACAACCTACAAGACGTTACAGTGTAAAAACTGACACACGGGGGCTCGGTGCGATCGATACACACTGAAACTTTAGGGCACTACAGCAGCCTTATCCTTCCAACACCAATATCAATGACACTTAACTGGCTTTCTACTATTGTGCATGACACAAGACCAAACTCTGTATATGTGTAAAACACCTCAGTGACTCATTGTGGCGGTTTTTAATTATAGTTTTGTATGAATTAATCACCAAGCCATAATTGTTGTGGAAGATTTTCTACAAATGACTCTGAGCACAATTGAACACACAAAACATTGAGAGGGTTGAAGTGAAATATATTGTAAGTTACAATATAGGAGACAAACACACCTTACCACCAGAAGCCAAAGGAGAGTGTCTCAATGGAAAAGGTCTTACAGTCATGTTTTATAGTGTTTCTTGAGACAAAGAACTTTAATGGGTTATCTTCACTTGAACCTAGACACATCATCCAATGGGAGAGAAACGTGTACAACGATCAAGCGCTGTCCATGCACTGGTCATAAGGCATAGCTGGGCTTATTTCCATTTATTATAAAGGCTAGAGGGTGCTCCATATGTAGCCCCCCGAAGACACAAAACATCCAAGGCCCCTTAGATTGACTTGATACGTCTATAGGAGCATCACCGAAAGCCAATAAATGATGAACCAACTTTTCCTTCGCAGAACACATTATAAGTTACACCCTGCCTTGCAACATAAATACGTTAAATATGTTTGTCTGTCACCTGTTTGCATTGGTTTGTTGTTAAAGCGCTGTCGTCTCTCTGCAGGCTTTTGTGGAGAACCATTTGGGCAGCATGTCATACCTGGCCACCCTGCCAATAAAGGTAGGAAAGGAGCTTACGGAATAATTAACAGAATAAACAATGAGTGTAATAAGGACATAGAAATGCATCAAACCTGTGTATTGAAATGTCAAAAGAGACACTACTTTACAAGTAGGTTGACAGCAATACCTGAGGCATCATCAGAGATGCTGTGTATATGCAGCTGTGTTTCTGCCGATGCTACACACTGGGTGAGAAAGTAAAAACAAATCTTTTGCGGCTGTCACCTTCCAGTTTGAGGAGCCCATCTATGGCAGCCAAAACACCGACTTCACCACGTTTGTGACACCCGGAGCTGTGCTCAGGTCAGTGTGACGTGGGCTGGTGGGCTGGATATGTGCGACGGCTTTTTCGTTGACTCGCCGCACCTGTCTCAGTGAACGCATCATTTGTTTTTGAGAGGAAAAGTTTAAGAACCTATTTGTTCTATTGTTCTATTGCTGGCTGGAAAAATACGCGATGATCATGCGTCTGTGCTCACAAGTCTTTCTGGGATCGAACCGGAAACACCTCCCAGCGAGACGGTTTTCTGTAACAACACGCCAAAATGTCGCTTAACTTCTGACGTATTTCTCTCCTCTTCCTCTCCGGCCCTCCAGTATCACCTTCTACCTGGCCGTGGGTCTGACGGCTCTCTCCTTTGTCCTGGAGAGGAAGGAGGGGCTCTTGGACAGATGCTGGGTCGCAGGTGAGTGGTCAAAGTTCACACTGCTCCTACGGTGCCACGCAAACAGAAAAGCCGTGTCCTTCCATTAAACATGTGTATATATACACATATATACAGTTTTACTTTACCTTGCCTTTGCATGTAATCTTTGAACCTGGTTAAAAAGCAACCAGACCTGCCATCACTTTGTCTGTGCCTTCTGGTTTTGCCGCTCGCCTTACTCCTCAAAGTGTCATATCCGCGCTGTACAGCCCTTGAATTTGAACAAATCTTACCAAATAAATGGCAGACGTCCTTTTAAAGAGCATATTCCATAACACTGTTCTGGTTGGACAGTTTTCTGGGCTCATTTTTTTTTTCTTGAAGAAGAAATGTTAGATATCTTATCTTGAGGTATCTGTAGATTTATTCAAATTTTTCTTCTGTAGGTAATAAAGCGTTGGCTCTGGCCCTGAATACTGAACTGAATCCAATGGGTAAATCATTTAAGTGTAATTCGAGACACCGCCGCTAGAGGGAGTGCCGTGATCGCAGCAGAATGCGACGGCGTCTACCCGCGAGAAAGCAGACAGCCGTTTGGATGAATTGGCAATTTTACAGCTTTAAAATGATTAATTACTGTGTAGGAATCTGCAAAGCACAATTTCTGCACGGGCTGATGGTTCATTTAAACTCGGTGAGGCCATGTAGATCCAGGCGGGACTGAGTGATGCCGGGGTTTGTGATGACCTGTACTGCCCGACGAGGAGTTTTGACCGGAGCTTATGCACAAGCTCTTCACTGAACAGTGCCTAAGTGCTCCTGTGTCTGCGTCGGTGTCTCCCCCTCTCTCTCTCTACCAGGTGTGAGCTCGCTGGAGACGATGCTGGCGCACCTCTTCTCCCAGCTGTTTGTCATCAGCGTTCAGATCACCCTGCTGCTCCTCTTCATCCTGCTCGTCTTCAAGGTTCGCCCCCCCCCCCCACACACACCACACACACACACACACACCCCACCCACCCACAGCCTGATGCTGGCGGTGACACGGCCGAGGAAACGCAGAGGAGATGAAGGCGTTTTGACCGGAGAGTGGCTCTTTGCAGCTTCAAATAATAATAATAATAATAATAATAATAAGATTTCAGGGGAAGAGAGTAACAGCAAGAATATATAGGATAAGTCATAAAAAGGCCAATTGATCGATAAAAATAAGTAAAGAAGTGTTAGATTATATAAACATATCTGACTGTTTAAATCATTTTTAACCATTTATTTTTCAGTTTAAAGTATCAGAGAACATGCGGTTTGTTTCTCTAGTAGTTGGTGTTTTGTGTTTGGATGAAAGCACCCCGAAAGGGCAGATCCGGCGTGACCTTTCCTTGGGACCCCGACGCTGCCGGTTCGTGTGGAAGCGAGGCCTGGATTTTTTGAAGGAAGGCGGGGGAATACCGGTCAAGGGAGGCTTCTCGAGGCCGACGGAGCCAGGAAGCCTCCCAGAGTGCACCGCATTCCTGATTCGATGTGGTTTGTGGAGGGTTTGAGGTTTTGATGGTTGGAGGTTTAAGGTTGCGCAAACGCAGCGGGCCCATTACCCGGCTCATTTGCATTTTTATTACATCATTAAAAAAACCCGGTCTTTACCCACAGCGCACGGGAGCCATAATAATTCATTTCAACCATCAAACGGACCTTTTCTTATCCAAGATTGTGATGTATCGGGTTTTCTGATTTGTTTTTTGTTTTTTGGTCTGTAAAGTGTACGTGTGACAGCAAAACTGCGGAGGAAATGTGGCGTAAATCTTCTCGCGCGTGTGTACGGCAGAAAACTGAGGGTCAGCAGGTTCGTGGATTTCCGTAGATTCTGTACGGAATCAGTACAGGGAGGAGGCTCTCTGACAAATACCGGGATAGATAGCATTTGTGTGTGTGTGTGTGTGCGCATTAATTAAGACTCTGAAGTCCAGGGAGACCCCCAACTCCATAAATCACTTCCTGCGCCGGCCGTATCCAGGGATGACTGCGGGATCGCCACGACAACAACCCCCTGATTGCTGTGGCAACCGAGTGGTCACGTGGCCTCTCGGTGCCGGTCTATTTTTTGCACGTTGTCAGGGGAGACGGATAGTGTCTTAACACGCCGAGGACAAGTGCGCGCACACACACGTACGCAAATGTCTGCAGATTCCTGTCAAGTACAGAGAGTTACCGCCTTTTATCCGCCGAGCTGAGACTTTCAGACTTTTCTCACTCTTCCTACTGGCGTTTGAACAGTTTCACGCCTCTGCTCGGTTTTCACCCCCCTCTGTGTGACTTGCAACCGAACTTAATCAGCGGTAACATCTCTTCTCATGTCTTGTAGTATATTTGGATTAGAAATCACTGAGCACCATTCTGTCTCTGTGGGTCTCTCCCTCCCTTCCCTCTGCATCTCCGTCTCCCTTTCTCTCTCTCTCTTTGTCTCATCTGTTCCCATGTTCCTTTAAAGAGTCCTCCTCTTCTATACCGTTGTCGGACTCACAGTGGACAGTTGTTTGATCTAAATAAATCTAAACAGCACTGATCTAAATCAGTGCAGCAGAACCAGAGATATACCTTTTTTTCTTTTTTTTTTTTAAATTCCGCACGCTCCGCTCCTTTGTCGAAACCTTCCGCCTACATTTCCCACAATGCAACAAGTGCCAGCGATTCCGGGTGCGTTATGCTCGTAGCGGCCAGCGTAGTCTCGAGCTGCTGACCTCGAGCAGAGGCGCTGAGGAGTTGGCTGCAGGGTTTTGTTGAGCTCGCTTCTTTCTAACTCCACGACCCCAGATTTAAAATTTTTTTTTTTTTTTTTTTTAATTTTCAGATTTGTAGTCTTCAACCCCCAACCAACGCTGACTCAAGTGACATCACTTGAGGCAGTTTATCAGATTTCACGCCGCTCCCTCCGGAGCAAAATAGGACTTTATACGACCTTATAAAAGCAAAAGCCAGTGTTTTCTGTAGCGTTGTCATACACCCGGCATTCTTAAAAGCCTGCAACTGCAAACACGCTGTTTTTCTTGTAGTTTGTGGCTGACAGTGATCAGGACGGAGCAGCCCAAGAGACGTCACAACCGATGGGCCGACGACGAAGTCCGGGCTTTGTTGTCCACACTATTTTGCTTAATCTTTGTAAGGGGTTTTGGCCTCGAAGTGCAAATCACAGTGTGCTGGAGGAAGTTTTACCACTTCCACCCCTGGGACTACACTTTTAACTGGGAACGTTCTTGGCCATCAGTGCTTGGGAATTCAACCTTCCTGGGACTTTTGGTGGAAAAAGCATATTTTGAGAACACACACACGCGGCGAGGCGCAGAGCAGTGTGAGCGTCGGTACAAGTCAAGCAACATTAAAGAACCTCGTGCAACCCTGCTCTATTACACCGTGATTTACCGAGGGCTTTTGTCTACCTTGCCTTTGTCAGGTTTCCTTATCGATGGAAATAATAATAATAAATAATAATATCGGCAGACATGCGACGTGCAGTATATGTAGATCACCACAGATGCTAAGTGAGGAAGACCGCAAGGGATTTGAGTATGCTGTGTTTTGAAAAATAGGTTTGAAAAATGTGTTTGCGAGGGTAAAGGATTTGATGCTTTTTATTGGATTTAAAAGTGGAGATTTAACCTTTTTATCCACTAATAGATTAAGATAAAAGATTCTGAGAAGTTGATGTAATATTGTATGTTTTCTGCATGTAAACATAATGAATGTGACTCCAGAATTCTATTTAGTTCTGGCTTTAACTCTCCTCACTCCCTCTCTCACTCTTTTTTTTTTTTTTTTAACCCCTTTATTCCACCTTTTAGTCAACCGCATACCCTGGAATTTTACGAGCCCGTTAATCTTTTCTCAGCCCTCTGCGCCTGTCTCTCACTCTCTCTGCAGATGCCTAATGAAGGCTCCTTGGCGCTGGTCATAATTCTGATCGTGCTGCAGGGCGTCACCGGCATCTCGTTCGGCCTTGTCATCTCCGCTGCAATCGATGACGAGCAGAGCGCCAACCAGGCCGCCCTTGGCATCTTCTACCCCAACCTCATCATCAGCGGTAGGCCACTGTCTGTGTGTGTGTGTGTGTGTGTGTGTGCAGTGGTAGAGTTTGAAGCTGTCTGCGTGAGTGTAAACGGTCTTTAAAGTCCTGCAGCTGTCTGATTATTGGACCGTTATTTAACCAGAAAAAGCTGATTATAAACCTCTTTGATGTTGGAATCAGGGTGTACTTCTGTTTGGAGGTTGTTGGTTGAATATTTGTTTGGATTGGGTTAGAACATCAAAACTTGACTGGCTTTAGGGGGATATATGGGTCTAATCCTCCTCTAACTCTTTAGCTAAATAAAGAGAGTAAAGGGAATTGCAGTAGTTGGTCTTGGCATTTTCTAACCTTCAGTATTACAGAGTTAATACACAGATTATGGCTAAAAAGAATAGAGTAAAATCACTTTCTTCCCAACTTATTGGTTGTACATGTTTAGTGATGAAGTTTAGGGCAAAGTTTCTGTAATTTCAAGTGCTTACGACACTGTCTCACATACAGTAGGGCTGGGTGGTAATTCATTGTTATCATATGATCTTACTCTCATTCAGATCCCACATCACATTGATTCAATGACACGAGAAAAAAAGGCAGAACATGCCCAACATAGTGGACAGGAAACAAGAGGGGAAAAAAAAAATCCAAAAAGTTTCCCACAGCACAAACTAAAGCAAAAACCACGTCTCTGTGAGATTTTGGGTTCAGTAAATATTTTATGGAGGTAGAAGAGATACTTGGGGCAGGCGAAGCTCAGAGTACGGAGAACACTTTTCATTATGCAGTTTTTTTTGTTGACACTACAAGATAAAGGGCTCACTTGACAAATATGACATGGATATGATCATTTAGCAACTAAAGAGTTGCTAAAGAAACTGACGAAAGTATTTGTCGAATTTTAGTTTGCTTATGTTTTGCATAACGGTGTTACAGTTTATTGCATTGGACATCAGTCTCGGCATCTTACTCTGTATGTATTTATGCACACATTTGGCATTTCATGATATACTGCATATCGATAAGAATAAACATACCTCGAGCCTCTGTTTTACATTGCGGATCAGGACATAGAAACGTTATCTGCTCAAGTGGCAATGGCTCAGTCAAGTGCTCCATCACTTCCACTGCTCCTTCCAGCAATCCTTCCACGAGGTCCATTACGTACGGGGAGTTTACCCAGTTGTCATGGAGTCAGATTTCCCCTTCACTGAGCAATTCAATGATTCTTTTGTCCACGTTGAGTTAAAAGCTGAGATTCATTGAGAAGTTCATCCTCGCCACGAGGTCAGTTTAGTGGCAGGTCTCGAGCTTTCGTTCATGTCGCACAATCCTCATCTCTGAACCTCAGCTTTTAAGGCGACGTGTCAAAAAAAGAAGTCCTTAAAATGCTTGGGAAAAAAATGGAAATTTCATGGTAACCAGACCAAAACGGTAACCAGGCAAATTCCATCTGCTGTTGAGCATCATGTGATATGATTGAATTCTCTGGAACCGCTGTTAAATGGGCCGTGTGCTGAGACTGTTTTCTCAAGTGCTGTTTCCAGGCAGTTGTTGTCAGGTTTCAGGACTGAACTTTAAAAACATCACATCATGCCATTTTTTTTTTTTTTTTTTTTTTTTAAATTTCTTTTCACTTCCTTGCCTCGCTTTGGATGGCCCAAATAAAATAAAAGTTCACACCACAGCTGGGTAAAAACAAGAGAAACCGGAGCTTGTTTAAATGCTTTATGGAGTTCATTACACGCTGTATTTCAGCAGGTGTAAATGAGGTCTTACGCCGTATCCTCTCTGTCCTGCCCCGCAGGTATCATCTGGCCTGTGGAGTGTATCCCATATCCCCTCCGCTACATCAGCCTGGCTCTTCCTCAGACCTACGCCTCTGAGGCCCTTCGCTGTATCATGTACAGAGGTAACGTATACGCACGGTACACGACACGCATCGGTCTCGTACTTTTATACGGCGCTGCGGCTCGTCTGGCATGCGCTTCGTTGTGCGTTAGAGTCAGATTGTCACGTCATGCACAACACAGCCAGCCCACCAGCCGGTCGTCTAAATCATTAATCAGCCCTGGATCCCGCGCAACTCGGCTTCCCTGGAGTGGAAGGTATAGTGGTCTCTGAACAACAAGACGCGACAACAGCCCGAGCTCCCTCCGTGTCACGCGACACACGCCAAGCACAGGAAGTCAGAGGAACGCGGTTTCCTGTTTAAAAAACCTTATTGTAGAGGTGAGAAGTCAGTGGCGTCAGCATTCAGTTTGGGGGAAGAACTGAAACTTTTTTTAAATTTTAAAACTTCACCCTGCAACATTCACTGTTTGGACTCACTTGCACTTTAGAGTCCCACCCCATATGTCACGTCCATGTTTTTCCTCAGTAAGCTTCCAGATAACCAGATAATACGATGTCCAGATAGTAATAAACCTGGACTTCGTGTGCTTGAGCTATAGCGGCTCAGCTTAATGAGAAATTGTTGGCTTTTTGCCGTTTTGATTATACAGAAGACGCCGCTCGTGTAGAGTACATGTACATGAATTAGGAAAACAGTCCCACCGCAGGGTCCATTTATTGGCTGTTCTGGAGCTCTTGATCATGTCACTTGACCTTGGTCAGGAAATTATGTTCCAGGAGACTTTAAGGACTTTTTCGTCCATATTGGCTTAAAAGCTGAGGTTCAGAGTTAATTTTGTGGGGCTCTGCTCTTGAAACGCGCTATTCATCTCAAGTTACTTACATTTACTGGCTGTTCTAGAGCTTCCACTCACAGGGCGGTCAGATTGTTTTTCTCGTCCGCTGTTTCCAAGGTCAAGTCCGGACTTTGGGCTTTTGTGAATGATCTATTACTGCGTAATACTTTACATTTGTGCATAAAATGTCAAGATGCCAAAACAGGGCTTGCATTAACAATAGAGCAAAGCAAGTCACAGTAAAATGTAAATAGAGACAGTAAAAGTACACAAACACAATAATTTAATTAAATATTAATATTAATTAAACAGCATAATGAAGTCGGAGGTTCTTCAGCCAAAAATTAAATAGAGTTACTCTGCTTGCCATAATACTATGTTACTATCTTTATTATTAATGATCTAACCCTACTTAAAAGCATGTTTAGTTTGATTGACAGATAAATGATGTTGCATCTCTACCTCAGTCTAACAATAAAGAGCACTGCGGTGTCTTTTACTGGCGTATTTATGATGCTTGTTTTTAAGAGTAGATGAGCTGTAAGTAAAAACACTGACCGCATTCATTTTGTTTACTTAAGTTTTTGAAGGCCTGAGTGCTGCCTGTAGTCGTCCTATCCGGCTGCCCACAGCCCCAACAACCTCCATAAGCACAGTGAGATAGAGCAGCCTTTATTTTGCCTGTGAGGTAAAAACCAGGGGGGGGGCTCCTTGACCCTCACTGCTTCCATTGCTGTGAGCGCACAGTGAAACACTCGGTATAAATATGTAAAATGTCAATGTACACTGGGCTAATTTCTGCCATGCATTGTGTCCACGTTTCTCCTTTATGTTTCCGTTGTGTATTTAAACGTGTGACGCTCCGCCAGGCTGGGGTCTGTCTAAGATGATGGTGTGGCGAGGCTTCGCGGTCACCCTGGGCTGGAACACTTTCTTCCTCATCCTGGCCACGGTCATCTTAAAGCTGAGGATGTGACAGCCACGTCCCGGAGAACATCCTTCAGTGCGGGTGGATGGAGCCGTCCGGTGAAGCCCAGGAGACAAAGACTCACCCGGGCCTCTTGTATGTGGATGTACTGCGGGGGGGAGGGGAGGGGAGGGGCACACTCACAGACACACTTATGTGGTCCTCAGCCAGCTGCCTGATCCTGCAACAGTTGCTTTGGCCTGTTCTAATGTGGGTGAAACTGCTGCATGTAGAAGTACACAAGACAGACTATGCACATGCACAATATGAGAATATTTGTCAAATAGCAAATGTTAATGAGGGTCGTGTCTAGTCTTACAGTCTGTTTCACTTCTATTTGCAGCTCGTTGAAACTTTTCACTCCCAGAATTGGCCATGTACCAACTCAGGGTCACTTTTTTTTGTTTGTGTTTTTGCCCTTAGTCTTAATGCTTAGAGAGATACTCTGATACGTTTTATTTCAAAATAGGTGAGGCCTGAGCAGTCCATTTTGGAAAAGGAAAGAGGAAAAAATAGTGGTGAATATACTGTAGGACATTGGTTTTTGTCTGAACAGTGTTTGTTTGTTTACCTTACATTTACATTATAGTGACAATGTGTGTAAACTATATGTAAACTTAAAAAAAAGTGTGAAGCACAAGAGAATGTGAACACTTTTTTTTTTTTCTTGTTGCTTTACACGCAGAGAAAGTGAGAGGAGGATTCTTGTTGCAATATGTCGTGGGAACCCAGAATAGGTTTTTTAAAGTGCTAATGTCTTCATGTTGTCCAGGAAATTCTAACCTCTGCGGCTACAATATCTTTCTCTATTTTCTTGCTTATTGTATCTTTGTTCGTGTCCTGCGACAGGAAGTGGTAAACGCGTCTCATCTCGGTGCTCGAGAGGTGCTCAAATGCAAACTGTCGTGAAGGGGGGCGCAGCCATCGCCGTCCTCACTTCAGGTTGATGGTGTTCTCCATAACTTGCGTTCTGTGCCTGCATCTCCCGTGGGAGAAAAAAAAAAAGTGGGGTTTGAGGTTGGTGGAGGGAAAGTATTGGTACTGTATCATTTTTTTTTTTTTTTTGAGATTATTCTCCACTTTGCTGGACAGAGTGGAGGCAGTTGGATAGATTCGTCTCACATCAACGTCATGTCATGGAGATGTGCCTTTGGGTTGTTGCGTTGTCTGCACTGCGGGGAAAGGGAAGGAAAAAATTCCAAGCGAAATCCAGAAATGAGGATGAAGCAGTAGTTAGATCGTCGCTGATGATTGGAGTCACTGTCAGTTTAGACCCGGTGGGAAGCGAAGAACTGAGCTCGATTTTCCCTCCTTTCGTGTGCAAGTAAACAGAAATGAGGAAGGCTACATTTAAAAATAACTCTATAGGGCACTGTGACATTGTATTAATGGATTTTTTTTTAATACAACACAAAAACATTCTTTTGTTTTCAAAAGAGTAGGCCAATCTTTGGGTTGTGGGGTATTTTTCCTGTCAGAAGTGAGATTTTTAATTTTTCTGTTTTTTCATTTTGTATAAACGAACATAAAACAACATGTTAACATAATAATTATAAGACTGGAGAGGATAAGAAGAAGAAGAAAGTATACCTAATTAGCAGAAAAGAAGTATGACTGTATTACGTTGATTATAAATAATTTAATTTCTTTTCATTCTGCTCTTCTCCATGATAACAACACACTTTGATTTCTAAAAACCAGTGAGTTCTCTGACTCGACCGCATACATCCTGCCTTTTAAAGAAATGGTTCCACATTTCAGAAAATGCGCCTATAAAGAAGATCGATATCATTTTCATGTCTGTACACTAAATATGAAAGTTTGTACAAAGACTGGAAACATGGGTTAACGGCTAGTCTGCCAAAAGGTAACAAAATCTGTGTATCAGCACGTTTTAACGTGAATTGCTGGCTTTAGCTTCATATTTATCGTAAAGACATGAGAGTGGTATTGATCTTCTCATCTAACTCTCTGCTGGAAAGCGAATTTCCCAAAACGTCAAAACTATCTCTCCAAAACTGAGAACCCCTCAGTGTTGAAAAGGCCACGGTACACAGACACAGTCCAGCATCACATGTTGTTCCAATCTAATAAAGATTTAGAAATGTTTACATTCCTGTGGACGCATGCTTAATAACTCTGAATATTTTTATATTGGCAGATGTTTGACCCAGTTCAGTTGTAGACCTAAACACATATACCAGCATGTGTTGCGTTTAGATGTGTTATGAATGTTCCCTCTCTCTTGTAACCATGATGCTATGTGTTGCAGTGCTGCTAATGGATCGTTTATGTGTCCAGTAAAAAGGATAGATGAATTTAAATGACGTTAAACCCCTCGGATTGGCTTTTGCGTCATGGTCTAATGGTACAGATGTATGTACAGTGTGCCGTGTGTAAGGTTAGATGTTGAATCTTTAGGAGAGCGTTTCGTGTACTGTAAATCTGCTCCTGTTGCTCCGCTGTACATTCATCGGTGTTACTATCGCACATTTTAAGGGACATTGTGTTCTTGCTTGGTAGAAATAGGGGAGCGGTGGGCTCTCTGTCTTTCTTTCATGTTCAGATGACATCAACATGCTCTTAAATGGGCTCAGCTGTAGCCCAAACTGTGAGGTGAGATATATATATATTTATATGTATATATATATATACATACATACACACACACAAACACACACACACACACACACACACACACACACACACACTACAGCTCTGTTCATATTCTTACCTTGACAGAAAGTTGAAGATGAATCACACATAATGACGGCACTAACCTCTGTGTCTCGCGGTCTCGTGGGTGATATCTCAAACAAGCTGATTACATGGGTTCTTAGGAAACCACCCCAATCCTGTATAGCTTCTATAATGCTACATACGGTAGCATTGTCTCACGACACACCGAGGATGACCTCGGTGTGTCGCATCGCAACATGCTGTCTTTTTAGCCATGCTAGCTGCGTCCTTTCCTACGTGGTTGGTCAGTCGGTCCACCAATTTGATCCGGACAGTAATAACTCAAAAACCATTGGATGCACTGCAATGAAAGTGTGCACGGACATTCATGGTTCCCAGATGATGAATCCCAATGACTCTTGCCTCTGGCGCCACCATGAGGTTGACGTTTGTGGTTCAGAGTGAAGTATCTTGACAACTATTGGGTGGATTGTTGTGAGGTTTTGTGTAGACATTCATGGTCCCCAGGGGGACCCCTGACCTTTCATTTAGCGCCATCATCCGGTCAAAAATGTCAATTATCCAGGCAAAGAGCTCAAGTTAGCATCAATGCCCTGAAAACCAATTTTCGGTTTCTTACTCTCAGCAAATGGTCCTACATAAACAGAAGATTATTTCACAGGATGGATCCATTTGGAGTATTTAGTATATATTTGAAGCATTACTCAGTTAGAAAAAAAAAGGTGATGACATGCATTTCTGTGCACCAGGTACGGCATCAGACTTTTAGCAGTATTTGAATGTAAGTCTGATGCCAGCTGTGGGGTTGTTTGCTTATATTTTCCAGGGCTCTGTCGGTCAAATCCGATCAAACACACATCCGCATAGTCGTGATAAAGCGGATTAGCTGAGTGTTAAACCTTCAATAAATAATAAGTAAGCATGTTTTTTTTTTTTCCTCCAAATGCAAACAAATATTTAATCTGATCGAGAAATACTTTCAGACCAGGTTTTCAGGAGCTTTAAGGTAGAAGAGGTATCAAATGAAGCAGTCCATAATGAAGCAGTTAAAATTGGAATACTTAATATGGCCATTAATATTTTCTTCAGCTATCTCCTCACTTATATCATCAGAAAGGGCTTTAATTTACCATTATTACCCAGTTCTTATTCAGAGTTTTTTTCTTCTTATGGTTAATATTGGAATATTGCAGTTCATGTCAACATGCATAATGTTATGAAAGTTTGTGTGGCCAGGATGCGCCATGTCTACTCTGCTCTGAACTCCAGTCGACTACCTCTGCTGTCTCTCCCCAAAGGGCACGTAAAAGGGCATGTAAAACACCGATCAGCCACGGTGGCCGAGTTACAGGTTTTAATGTTGTGGCTGAAAAAATATACACATATAAATATATACACGAATCAGCCACAACGTTAAAACTGGTAACTGGTTTTCATGTTGTGGCTAATCGGTGTACACTCCTTTGTTGTGACATGTATGCACTGTGAAAGCAGACATGCTTCAATGAAGTTCTATTCGTGTATTTTCAAACAATAAACCTTTTGGAGAAATCCTTCCCTTTGTCTCGATGTTCAGCATTTCAGAGCGGCACCAGATTTCTACTCAATACCAAAGCACAAAAATCCCCCACAATTCCCGTGGGTACAGAAACACCTGGAGGCCGTGGACGACAGATTTATTTAATGACATCATGCTCGGTTGCATCAGTGTGTTGCGTGTTACCATGGTGATGATGATGATGACCCCTGCTGGCGGCTCTTCCTCACCTGACTGGCTGAGTGTTTGATCTTTGTGTGTGTGTGTGTGTGTGAGCACATACAGTATTTGTATTGGTGAAATGTAGTTAAACACGTTTGTGTGTGTGCTATCGCTGCGTCACTTTGCTCGCATGTTTGTGTTGGTGTCTGTGCTTTGGCGTGTCTGCAGTAAAGTATGCAGTTGTATTGGGGTAACCTTTGGCCTTCCAGTCACACACTATATCCTCCAAAGCAATAATGATTTAGAGGTGAATTCTTATGTGGCTGGAGCAAAACTTATTTACTAAAAGCAATTAGAATTGCAGGCCAAACATTTTGAGGTTAAATATGCACATATTGAAATTAATCTTTTCTAGAGGGAAGAAAAACATCTATTTTACAATCTTAGGCCAATTTAAGACATTAATATAAGCCAACATGGACAACGAGTCCCTAACGAAATACTTATGTCAACCCAAGCCATGGTCTTTTCCACGATCTATCCCTAACCGAGTGTTTTTTTTTTTTTGTACCCAAACCTACACCAGACCATGGCATTGTCACAACATAAAGGGGTGAGTTATTTATTTTTCAGCAGGGATTTTTTGAACATTTTATCTGTGGCATATCTCCTGCCGCCCTAGGGGCGCTAATTCAGGAAAAACGCTCCTATGGGTCGTATCAGAGGGTAGGGACAAACAGCCTATGTGGTTTAGGACTTACTCCTTTCATTTGCTTACACCTTGTGTAAATGGTGGCTAAAATATCCTGTATTTAAATTCACCATTTTTTCACTGCGCTTAAAAGGATAAGGCTGTCATTGTTGTATTTTTTTTTTTTTTTTTTTTTTTTTTAAGTCAACAAGTCTCATGAAAAGACCAAAACCAACAATGCGTCAGTCAGTCTGTCAATATTTTCCAACTTCCCTACACGGCTTCTGGAATTCAGCACTTAAACCTACTTACCACTGACGGTGTTCATGGTAATGGAGGATCATGTCACCGATGCAACAGTGTGACTCACAGACATGTTTTTAGTAGATTTTGGACAGCGGTGGGAGCGACGTAGCACAGAGGAATAAGCCATATCAGACGTTAGATACACAAGCAAGACTTGTCAATCGGGATCAGTTCCTTTCTGTTTTTGGTATTTTCATAGCACTTGTTAGAAACATAAGAATTTCATTAAAAGTTAAAATGATGCATAGAAATTTCATCAGTCTTAACCTGTAAAGACACAATATTACCCCATTACTTGCATGTGAATCCTGGAATATCTGTGCAGAGTATTGGTGTGTGCACAGGAGACTATGCATGAATGTGGATATTATCCATATATTTCTTTGTGTGTGTGTGGGTGTGTGTGTGTGTGTCTGTGTGTGTGTGCGGACCTCCCCTATAGACGGCAAAGCTTGAACAGATCTCACGTGGCTGCCAGCGAGTTTCCAGCAGGTATCTAAACTCCTCCCAGACCTGTTCTCCATGTGCCCTCCCGCCTTGTCATCTCCCTTCCAATCAAACCCACTTGTACCATTTTAAACAGGACACTAGACAGAGCGTGGTTATGCTTCCTGGAGTCCCCTGACCTGAAATATATACGCATCAAGACAAACTCTACAAGAGACGACCTATTTCCCACAGGCAATGTCTCTGGGTACTGTTTGAAATGCGCATGTGTCTTTAGCCTCATGCGAGTGCTGTCTGTGAAAATCCCAGGCAATTTTTCTTTTGTGTGAGCAACCGTTGATAAGCTTCTGCACGCTGCCTCGCTGCTCAGGGACTAACATTTCATCACGGCCATGGTACACAGGCTGCCATTAAAATGCTCCTTTTAAGTTCGGTGTGAAATGAGAGCCCGGTTGCCTATCCGCAACCAATTATAGTGCTCGGAGAGCTTAGTGATGTCACCGCACGTAATTGCAGTCAAATGACTCTGTAATTACACGCGATGACACCCAAAGTCTCATAGGACTACAGCCAACTGTATGTTCTTGGCACCTATATAAGTAACACGATAGGGACAGGATGCGCAAGATGCTCCTTTTAACTGTAATGATGGCAATCGAACATGGTAGGAGAGCACGGCAGGTAACTGATGAAACTGATCCTGATGTTGCAAAGTTTCTCAAACCTTATTTAAAAGAATATTCCGGTAACATTTAGATTTTAAACCAACTTTACTACTGTCTACATTTGGTTCACATTACCCGTGATCGTTTTGCAACACGTCATGTAATTACATTTACCAAATTTCCCGTTTTTTTTATTCTTCTTGAAAGCATTATGCAGGAGTGTATCATAGCTTGAAATTAAACCTGGCGGCATATAACTGCTTCCCCAGCTAACAAAGGGTCACTGAACAAGAAGAGTAGTATACACATTACACTGGGATATATGGCAATAAAGCTTATGATGTGCAGTGTTTGGGGGATGATTTCATCCCCTCAACTGGGACACGATCAGAAAACCCTGAGCAAAAGAACCAAATTAATGCATCACACCTACTATGTTGGATTAAATCTTTAGGAGTTTTTTTTGTGCAGTGAACAGATATTAAGAGTCAGCAAGTTACTTCTGCTGAAGGAGGAAATTCCCATGTGCAGATACACGAGCTATAAATGAAGAGCAGCATAGAGATAAGATAAGGTGAGCTTTATTGATCCCAAGCAGGGCACTTGAAATGTTGTAGCAGAAAAAGTACAAGAACAGATGTGTAGTATAGATGAGTAACTATAAAGAAAGTCCCAGCTATTATAATTTAATATACTGTACGGTGTTCAGTATATTGGTTTAGAGTGGCTTTGTTATGGGTGATTATCTGGGGATCGACACTGGTACCTGTCCTCCGCTTGATTTAAAAAAAAAAATAATAATACAATAGGCAACCGATATTCAGTAAATTCTGCCATGAGACAGATGTCAGGGAAATGAAACAAAGAGTTGTCTCGTTGTTTACACTCGCCCACGTATGAACACCAGGGAGCCGCTCAGGACAGTCGCTCCTCTCTTGCTGTTAATCGGCAGCTACACTGGGGGCATTTCTATTGGGGATACAAAAATGAACACGGAAGTGTAGATTTACAATCATGTCCCATTTATGCTATGGCAGGAGCATCCTCAGGGGCTTCAAAGATGGCCTCGACGACAGGAACACAAGAACAATTATAGCGTGTTTGAGTATTTCAAGTGTATAAAACATTAACAAAGATTACAAAGTGGAAAATTAAATAAATAACATTAAAAATACAAAAAAATAAGAGATTTTTCATGGAAGCGAAATACGCCGTCTTGCCAAAAGGGAAGTAAAGTCTAATACATCTGACTGTGAAAAATTAATTTGGGCGGAATCAACAGAGACCCAAACGTTTCGCTATAGAGGGGCCCATCTCCCTATCGAGTCCCAGACCCTTTGTCAAGATCGTAAGATAATCGCTCCAGAATTGATGGGGTCTGGGACAGAAGACACAACTGTCCAAATAGTGCAGACCAATGTGACATGCATGTGACAGGAGTCACGTTGGTCTGTAATATTTGGACAGATTTCAGATGGCTGAGATTTTGAAAAGTGAACCCTGTGTAATACCCTGAACTGTATAAGTTTGCAGCCTTGCACAAGGTCCACTTGAACGCATGCAGTAACGCAGCTTCACCCCACCACCGATCTGTGAAATCTACCCCAGCCTCCTGCTCACAAGCAGTTCCAGTTCTGGCAACAGAATGACCGTCAAACGCCGCGAGTTGTTCACATATCTTGGATATGAGTGATTTCTGCTGGGATTTTAGGGGCCAGAAGGTCATCCTATGGCTGGTCAGCGGGGGGGGGTAGCACGGAAAATAGCCTGGGGGCAATTTGCCAAAACCGAGGCTTTCACTTTCCTTGCCAATATTAAACAAGAACGCCTCAGGATTTTAATCAGCACCTTGTCCAACCCCAGAGCTGCAGCAGATCCCACTGTATCCTCTTCGTTTTGGTCCTCAGCTGCAGTGTATTATAGTTGACCTGCCTTCCTCTATTTCCCACTACATCACCGTTGTAATTACGGAGACAGCCACCTCACGATGCTGTGATGGGCGTTTGATCTCTGGGCGGCCAGCGGGGATGCAGGATCTAAAATGTCATCACCGCTGTGCTGTAGGGGAGACCGAGCTGCCGATGCTGATTATCGGCGCGCATGTTCCCATCTGTTTGAATTACCACAGGGATTTAGAGAAATCAGAGTAATTCAGTGCGTAAAATGCGGTGCAGATATTGCAAGTAACAAAGTGAAACCATGTCACCAGCTTACAGGGAAGTGTGACAGTACGGTCGTATAGCACATGGGCGGAATTGCATCATACTGTATATACAGGATGAAATACAAAAATAGTAAAAGACAGAACTGCACTGGAGGCTTGAGCGTACAAACCAGGAACCTTGTGCAAGTCTGTAACCTTCCTCAAATTAATAAACATAAATGACAATTTTTCCATCATGTTTTCAATATTGTTTTTCGCCTTTGAGGTTTGACCGCTGCTCTTTTCATTACGTCCTCTCGTTGCATCCTCTTCTTCTGTGCTCGTTTTAATGACACTCAGCCGGAGAATTACTGCCACTAACGGAACCCCTGATATTCGTATACGGGTAGTGGATGTTAAAAGTTCAACTTGAACCTCATGGACCGCACGAAAGGACAACTCGGTAGCGTACGTCATCTGGAAACTATATGTGTCTACCAATTGCAATACTAGTCCATCGAGTAGATGTTGAAAAATTTAGCTGAAAGTATAAAAATTTTGACCTGCTGGTGGCACTCGAGTCAAGTCACAAATTCATCCCCCGGGGACCATGAATGTCTGCGCATTTATGTCTGTCCATCCAATAGCAACAGACAAACCGACCAACCACCCAACAGCCAGATACTGTGATCTAAAAAAACTACAAATTTATGTTTTGCAAGTAAGATTTCAACCAACTTTTCATCCTCTAATTTTGCAAAAGCACCGTATAAATGACTTTAATCAGGGGTTTTGGGACGATTTTGGACGCACACGGTCTCATCTCAACCACACAGCTAGCCAACGCACCGGCAGCTGAGTTGTTTGCCTCCTGAGTTTGCTGGTTTATCTTCACAAACTGCTCGTAACCCCTCTACAACCTAGATGCATTCAGGGTGGCCAAATATCAGTCGTAGCCTGCATTTGTACGTGTTATAATGCGTGCAGGCAGGTGCTGGTATTTTGAAATCTTATCGGGAAAGAAGTCAGTCCACTTCAGCCGTGTTCAGTGTGATTAGGTTACGCTGTTACCAAGTGAGGAGTTGCCTTGTGTTTGGTTTATACAAAACAACATCTGGAGCTTATTACAGCACGTAATGTTACTGTAATGTAATGTAGTTATAATAATGTGTATTTCAGTAGGAAATGCGGCATTGTTAGACAGTGCTAATTCCACCGTACACATTTTCCCAATTAGAGCAACTGACAACTAAAAAATACCAAACTCTGTCAGCTAAGAATGTATTCAGTCTTGCAATGCCAACACACACACACACACACACACACACACACACACACACACACACACACACACACACTTGATTCATCTGGCCCAGTCACCCTATGTGCCTGCTTTGTGATATGCTAAACATTCTGTAAACATTTCCCTGTGCATGGTTACTGTCACCATGGCAGCACGACAACAGCGCTCAGCTCGGCCCCTCAAACATGGGACAGTAGTGTTATTTAATATTTGGCTACGCATGAGCACAGCATGTTTCTATCACATAATCCTGTCACACCAGAGAAGACTTCTCCGTGCCGCCCTCTTGACCCCCTTTGCGGCTGAACGCAGCCCAGCTGTTGCTATGTTTTGGTCTTATCGCACAACAACAACACGGAATAAAATGCTCGCTGAGAACACTCTGCCCTTAGTGCAATCCCACATACTTTGTCCACTGTCAGCATCACATGGGACAGGAGCAGATGCTTTTGCCGAGATTCGGGCCGTTCACATCATATTAAGGAGATGTATTGACTTAAATGAGTCAGGACAAAAACAGATCTGTTTGTGTGGCTGTAACTGAGGAGCTTGATGCCAAGATGACTTCAACTGGCAAAATAATGAGAGTATAAGCTATTTTCGATCCCCATTTCAAAATGGCAGCATTTTGGGGCTTGAAAACTCTTTAATCAGTGGGTGTTGGAGTTGCTAAACTGTCTGTTTCATAAACCTGAGGTCATAGTTCAGTCTCTGCCAAAACCTCCTGTGGCAGTCCTGCGTCCTGTCAAATACAGACGCCGCAGTTACCTGCTCACTCAGCGAAATTGGGACTAGATTATCGTCGTTAATACTGAGCCGTAAAAATCCATTAAAATCGTTTGGGGGATGAAACTCTGCTGCATCTCTCCGGCGGACAGACAAAGCAGACGGAAGCAACTTTTCGTCTCAAGAAGTTTTAACTTAAACACAGGCCGAGGGACTACTTCTGTACCTCCGGTCACAACAAAGAGTGAGAGCTGATTTAAACATTGTCATGACCATATTTGGCTTCATTGCAGACTTCTTCAACTAGCTGCACTGCAGCCTAAAATCCCCTTCTGGCTTTTTAGATTGTCTTGCAGTCTAGTTCAAGAATCAAAAATTATGACACCAAGTCCAGATAGCTTACACTTCACTTTTTAAAACTTTGTTGAATGTAATCTAAAAATTCCCCCACTTTTAATACTGTGTTAACTACTATTATCCACTTTTGTTGTAATGTATCTTTGCATTTCATGTTTTATTTATTTATCAATTCTTGTTTTTAACCTTTTTCTATGAAGCACTTTAAAAAAAACAAACATTTTATAACGATTTCAAGATTCACAAAAATGTTCTTAATTTTTTTTAGTACATTCATGACCAACAGTTTTTTGCAGGCATATAAAATTAAAGTTCACATTTACCTTTGCTGCAAAGCAGCATTTTGGGAATTATCGGGTGCACATGAAAAAAAAATCATACCCATACAGATAAAAAGCATGAAAATGAGCAAAGAGGAAAGAATCTCATGTTTTAAAATGCATTTTGTATTGCTTCTTTGAAAGGTTTCTTTACTTTCCTCATTTGTAATCTTGTATTTTATGTTTCGCAAATGTGTTTCTAATTTATTTTAATTCATGTAGGCCTGTTTTATATTCTTAGTTATCTCCAACTGTACTTATGTATTTTACTATTTTTTGTTTAATGTCTTCTTTATACACTTTATAAATATAGAAATATAATGATATAATGAATGTGGAATTATTTTAATTGCAAGCTAAAAAGTCCCCCTGTAACAGATAATATGCAGTAAACTTCACAAAATAAAATGGGTTTGCACCCAAGCAACGTGTGAAAACACAAGTACAGGCGTGTTCCACCGTCTACCTGAGGGCTGTAATCAGGCCACATGCACCATGCGCCATTTTTCATGATTTCCTGACGTTTCACACAGAAGTGCAGCCCATTGGCTCTTGGAAAGAGAAGAACTTGTCAAAACATCCATCAGGAGTGAGGTGAACTGGCTGCAGCGCCTTCACCCGCGGAATCAAAGGAAGGTGTGTCCGCTGCTTCCAGCCCTTCCAACGTCCAGGAGAGGTGTTGGTCTTGTAACCATGGCAACGTAAACAGGAGGGTTCAAACACAGATTAAGATGTGTGCAAAGATTATGTAAGGTGTGTACATGAAAGCGCGTGTGTGTGTGTGTGTGCGTACAGCACGTACAGACACACGTGGTTCCTTATGTTTCTTGAGGCAAAGCCTTAAAGGCAGTTTTTTTTCTCTCAGGCTCTGCAGCTTGTTGAAAAACACTTCAGCCTCTGACGCCCACTACTCACTTCTGGCGTTCAGTGTGGCAGCGGGAGCGTATTTTATTAGCAAACGTAAGTGTGTGTTTTACAGCGTCTCAGCAGTATAAAAAAAAAGCCTTTCTCTGTGTACATATGTGTGTGTGTGTGTCTGAATGTTCTTGATTACCATGAGGGAAGTTAAGTTCTATTTAATTTGTTCTTGGCTTCCCCCGATTTTTCCACCCATTGTCAAACTAAAGGAGTGGTCTTGCACTTAAACCAAATATATATATATATATATATATATGTACACAGAGAAACCTACACACACACAATCTCAAAAACTGGAGACACAGCTGGGGCAGTATTTGCAGTGATGATGTTTGCTCCACATCTGGAACAGATTCACTTCTCAATTCTTTGGAAGAGAAAGGTCATTTCATACGGAGGATTTAGAGGGTCTTCTGTGTCCACAGCTGTGAAACTTTTGAATGACATCTGACTTTAATCATTTTTAAGGTTTCATTTCACCTGTTTTATTGGTCCCATCTGCCGGTGCATCACTTATGACCAACTTTTTATTTGCAAATTGATCAACTGTACATTTTTTTTTTTTTTTTTTGATTTAGTGGCTATATGGGCTCCTGGGCTACATACACTTTGGAGTATGTTACCACTGTCACTACTGCTGTTGTGGAGGACGTCTTTAATACATAATCCAGAGAGCAATTAAGTTTGTCACCGAAGCAGAACTGGGAAAAAAAAGAACTTCTAACGTATAAACATAATTTCTATTGTCACTGTGCAGGGTTCATCAACCTTATTACTTGAAATTACATGCAGTAGTTTTGAATATATGTAAATCACATTCTTTTTTAATCTTTTTTTTTTTTTTGGTGAGGGTAAGTTTTTTTTGCGCAGTGACAGTGTGAGAGACAGACAGGAAATACAGGACATGCAACAAAGGTCCCAGACTGTAATCAAACCAAGGACGTCAGTGTTATATGGTGTACGCCTTACCCACCAGGCTACCGGGGACGGCGGAAGGCTGTATTTCTTGTAGAAATATGGGTTCAAATTGTTTCTCACGCTTGGTTTGTGTGTCCCACCTTTGCAGCAAACCAGTGCAGGTCGGGAATATGACCGTTGGAATTGAACAGAGAAGCCGTAGCGGTGTATGATGGGCTGTGTGTTGCTACTATCTCAAGGCTGTTTCAATAACTAGTTAAAAAGATTTCAGTGAAATCTGTTGGAACATTAGGGCCATGGCTCGAGAACATGTGATTTGTTTTTTCTTTTGGTTTGGATCTGGATTCAGGACATTTTGAAGCACTTCTTAACACTGAGAAAAAAAAAAAAAAAGTATGTTGATTTAGACTCATTTCTTGATGCAAATTAAATACATTCAAAGAAATTCTATTATTAAAGTCGCAAATTTAGAGGATTGTGCAGCCTACTGTGAATGTATTCTCTGATGGCTTTCTAGTTTTCTAGTTTTACTATTTGATATTAAACAAAGTCCCGGCAGCAACACAGAAAAATGCCCCAAATTTTCCTCATTACGTGAACTACCGAGTTGCTGAAATTTTCAATGAGATTTGACATAAACATGCTCACATCCCTGTGTCTCTTGGATTAAACTATTTGACCGCCGCAGTTTCATCGAAATGTATGTGTATTTCTTAGGTCTGCTGGAGTCCAAGTACATATGCTGCACTATTCAGGATCAAAATTAAACTTTTTGAACCCGACAAAGCAATGGAGGGCAGATACCGTATCGCCTCCAATCGTGGAAAAGTGGTTTCTAGAACAAAACTAATATATCATCTCTATCACGACATCAGAAATCACCCCAGCAACACTCACACACCTGCATATTTACACATGCTCGAACAGGAGGCCGAAGGAGAAAGAAGGCATGCAGCATTCTGGAGATAAAGGTAGCTAAAGCTGGAGGTGATGGCAACAGAGACAGTAACAGCTCCACAAGCCCTGTTTCATTCCAGTCGGGTCCACCCAGGCTGACAACTGAGGCGCTCGCGGTATGTTAGGTGTTTTGGATGAAAGCGTGCATGAAAGTGCATATTGGGGGGGGGGGGTCACGCTTGTCTGCGGAGCCCGAGCCTCGCAGATTCACATCAAAGTTCAACGTGGAGGCAGCGACGCAGAGGAGCCCCTGAAGGTCTCGCTGCTGTTCAAGGTGAGTTCATGCAGCCGCCTGCTGTGTGTCAAATCAGAGCGCTTTGTTTTTCGACAGATGTGATCATCGATTTCACCCTGAGGTGGACTGCAGCAAAGTACTTACTCAGGCACTGCAGTCTGTAAGATTTAAGGCTCTGGCCTTTTAAACGAGGAAAGATATATGAGACTTTATCCTTTAGTCTCTAATTTTCTTTATACTTTTTATTTTACACAGAAATGCTTTATTTGAGTCCACCACATTTATCTTCAGCTCTAGTGACTGGTCACTTTGCAGACTGAGATTTTAAACAATATCCAAAATCTTCAATAAGATCATAAACTAATCCACGGTGAAGTTCAGCGTGTACTGCCACTGTATTGATTAAGAATAGAATAGTTGAGCTTCTTATTTACATTTGAACATTTGGCAGGATTTTCCCGGCAGTCATCAGGGTTGCAAACAACCAACAGGAATAAATCTGGCACTGATTTTATTTGCAATCGCTGTCTTCATTGCCTGACGTACCTCGTCTACCAACAGTAGAATGTCTTGCAGCAAAATTTTGTCTACAATTCAGCCAATTTCCTTCTATTTCGTCCTTATTTATAGATTTATACATTCTAAATATAGATTGTTGATGAATTATTCCCGGAAATTGAACGATTTCACACAAACAAAATTAACTTTAAAAAAAAAAACATACACACATGCAGAAAAAACATAACACCATGGATTGGTGGCACAGGCCCGAGAGATCAGGGGGCCCTCGGACCAGAGCCTCTGTACGAGGAGCTTGTCGACATTTCTTGTTTGATAGTCACACTGCTCAGTTAAAAGACACACATGACCACGGAGAGATGCAAAATGACCCAAAAGAGAGGCAAAACGAGTACAAAGAGACGTGTCCCTATAGGAGGGGTGGGGGTGCCATTTACCTGTCTGTGCCCTGGGGTCCATTTTCTCATTATCTCTCCACGCATTACACGGAATAAAGTGTCCTTTTTTTTTTTTTTTTTTTTTTCTCTTAAAGAATGCACAAGATGGCAGCTGAAAGCTCAGTCGCTGTATCTCCGAGCACACACATGTGATCCCTTGAGAGCTGCTCACTGCCAACACTTGGCTGGCGAGCAGAAGTGCCAAGTCGGTGGGTAGGACAGGCGCCCCCTCTACGGACGGCAGCGAGTAAAACTACGAGGTCCAGAATCCTTAGCGGCGACCGTGTGCGTGTGTGTGTGTGTGTGTGTGTCTCCTCCTACGGCTACAGTGAACGGGCAGGACGGATTGGCGCTGTGTTTACGCTGAGATGCTCACAACAAAGGACAGCGCACCGAGAGCCCGTCATTTAAAACAGCCCGCCGTGGATATTTAGTCCTGCGGCGACCGTTTGTAACTCCACGAAGAGACGGACACATAACACAGTTCCCTTATTGGCGTCCATTTTTCTCTACCTTTATGTTTTTCGTTTTCTTTCTCTTTTGGTAAACCAGCCTAGAGGGGGAAAAATCAAGACGAAATTTCTTTTTTTATTTATTTATTTTTTGTTTGTTTGTTTTTTTTTGTTTTTTGTGCCGGTGGAGCGTTAGCTAGCTTGCTAGCCTCGGCAAGTTGGGGAAGCCAAGGCAGCACCACACCACAGTCAGCCACACCGACCAGAGACAATAAAAGGGCTTCATCTATTGCATCGCAGTGAGTACATGTTTACAAGCCACCCGACTTTAATTAACGATAACGATAATAACAGCAAAGGTTAAGCACTACCGTTAGTAGGCTAATTCGGCGCTAGCCGTTCTACTCAGTATTCTCTGTTACCAACCGTCACCTGTTTTGTCCTTCGGTGCTGATTATTTATTTACGCTCCTTCACCTCATTTAGTCAGCACTCAGCTGGTAAGTCATCACAGGGGTTTTTATTGTGAGTGCTGCAGCTGCAAAGCACCGATCTTTGTCAAGTGTTGTGCAACGCACAGACACACACGTACACACACAGACACAGACACACACATGCACTCATGCACCTGTTTTGACTCGGTCTTTATTTTATCTCGGTGGAAATTAGAGGCTCTATAAAGTTAAAGCTCCTGGTGGCCAACTACTGTATCCGTGTTTGTGTCTGTGTGTGTGTGTGTGTGTGTGTGTGTGTAGGCAGGCTTCAGAGATGCAGGTATTAGTTTACATCATTTCCAGTCTGCACGCTGAACTGTCACAGTCTGGGTGTGTGTGTGTGTGTGTGTGTGTGTGTGTGTGTGTATCGGTTGGTTGAGTGAGAAAGGGAACATTGCCTGATAAGGAATTAAGCAAATGCATGGACTCTTGCCATTACCGGCGCTTGATTGCCAGTTAATGACCTCCCTCCCCTCCCTTCTTTCCCTACGTCCCGTCTCATTCTGCTTCTGTCTCTCTCACCCCCTTCCTCCCCCTCTCTTTCTTCCCCTCTCCCACTCTCTGCCTCATTCACACTGCACTGGTTGGTAACTGGTGATGTGATAAATTTTGTTGATGATAGGGATCTCACTGACTTCCCTTCCCCTTGTTGGAAATGTCGCGGAAAGACAGACATGTATTAACTCCATCTGCTCCGGCAGGACGCCCCGGGCCTGTTATTTCCATTTTCTGCTTGTCAGTGTGATGATTAATCAGGAAACTTGAGTTTTTTGGAAATGTTGGTCAGTGGTAGTGGCCAGTGCATTTCATTCTTTGAGTTGCTTTACCCATTTACCAACCCAACAGGACTGATTTGAATTAGAATAGGGCTTTCAAATGATAGGTAGTTGCCTGCTGAGATTACCAGCAGTAAGTACACAGTGCTAATGCTAGTGGAAGAGCTACATTAAACACTGAAACTTTGCATCTACATACTTGTTGCATTCGCCTTTTTAAGTTGAACAGCCTCTCCATAAGCTCCATAAAGCAGGTTGAGAGTGAGATAAGACCATACAACGCATTTTTACATGTTTTTTTTTTTTTTAAACTTATATTTGTTGTGCATTCTGAACATGAAATACAGGAGAAAATAGTAAACAAAGAGTGGATGAAGGTATTTATTTGTATGTTCGTTTGAATAGGTTCAAAACATAAAGCTACACAATGATGCATAATTCAGCAAACATGAAGTAGAAGCCATTTGTGTAAAGCAATCTGTTGCAACTTAATCTCTATTTGAAGATCATCAATTTCCTGCTATTATCCCTAGTTTAGCGGACTACATTTAATAGTTTGGGTCCTCCTCAGATCCAACAGTGACCATAAGAGAGCTGAATCTGGTCTCGAGAGCTACCCCGGTGTCATATTGCAACACTGATACCTGCTAAAACAGTGCTGCCCTGTTATAAGGAAGGATGAAGAATGTATATTATATTTTTGCACAGGCTATTTAAAGTCTGCATTCCCAAAATCCTATAAATGGTGATAACCTCTAGTGTGAAGTGCTTGGAACACAGCGTTTGCCGTGTAATGGGGGAGAGTATAAGTGTTGCACATACTGTATATGTTTATGTTTGCACATTTGCATTGGGTGTGTTGCCTGCAGGCCCGATTGCCTGTTCTCCAGCACGGTTTGGAGTCTCAGATTCAGGGAGGAAACTGGAGCCGACAGTGTCAGACGGGAGCGCAGAGAGAGCTCTGATGTCTTAATGTCTCAGTGCTGCCTGTATCCTTAGTAACCCAGTCTGTGGGGACACAGAGAGGCCTCCCAGTCTGAGCCGGGGCTGGATGCTGTATCACTGCTTTCCAGGACCAAAAAGAACCCCTCATCACCCCCGATTTCATCAGTTATTTTAAATGGTTTTTATTTCAATTAAAGATTTTACATGGTCCTTTTATTGGCTCAGCAAGATTTGTCCTCCATTAGAACCCCAAATACTGTAACAAAATGAATAATGTGCTTGCAATCAGTCTAATGAATTAAATTGTTTGAAGAGTTTACTTTTATAAGATTCAGCAGCATTGTTATTGCATTTATGTCCATTTGTGGGATTAAGAAAATGCTAAAATCTATGCTGCAGTCGTCGTAATACAGGATTTTATGCAGGTGCATATATATTAAGTACATTTTTCATAATATGCACATGCTTCTGAAAGTATTTGTGACTTCTGAAGCCCACTTGTGACATAAAATACACAACAATTGATAAACAGGCCAGTTTTCCCATATGTCATTGTTAAAGAGCAACCGGTAAATGTTTAGAAACTTGGATTTACTCATTTAAGAAGGTTTAACAGAACATATTGTCTCTATTTTGTTGCAGAAGAAGTTCTAAAAGAGTTGTGTGCAACTAAGTTTAATAAAATTTTGCAGATTTTACATGGTTTATGTTTTGGGTATGGGTGTATTGAGCTCCTCATCGCCTCAGTTAAAAATGTGTCCAAACTCTGCTATTTTTGAAAAGTATTAGGAGATTTGCTAAAAATTACTTCTACAGTGGAAATGCTAGAATACAACTTTTTAAATCAGCCTAGCATTGCTCTGTGACCTGTTTGCATCTAGCAGCCAAAGTTGGACAGCAAAGAGTGAACAAGGGCTGCAAAAGCAGTCCAATCTGGCTTTAAAGCAGAGAAAGAGATTATTGAGGGTAAATGGGTAAAGTTAAGATTTGGTGTGAATGAATTAAGTAATTTGCTCTTTAGACTGAGGTAAGTGTGAACCGTGTGGAAAGATACTTTTATGGCATATTCGCTCAGTGGAAATAGATGAAAGCTATAACAATCATGCCAGCAGTTAGTGGTTAACATCTTAATGATGAGAGAATGTTTTTGAGATTCAGGCCAACAAATCAAAAACATGCCAAATGGCTGCGTGAGTTTACACACTTTTAAACCTTAATGATGTGTATGTTCGTGTTTGCATTTATCTTTCTGTGCGCATGTGCCTGTGGTGTCTAGTATGATGAGGGAGGGCCGGTGAGCTTGATGGGGATCTCTAGGGGTTGTAATCGTCGACACAGTCGAGCAGCAGCTCCCCCCCCCCCCCACTGTGTGTGAGGAGCTTGGCACCCTCCTCCTGGTCCGGCTTACACTCTGCCTTGCTGGTAAACAGGCTGAAGTTTGTGGATGGAGATTACGTCTGTCATGGAAAGTGGGTCAGACAGTGGGCACGTTTTTATGGCCTTGTTTCTGTGAGGTAGGGAAGAAAAGAGGAGGGGGGGGCCATTAAACCACCAGCGTTTTTCCATAGTGTTGCTTCAGGCAGCTTGTGGTTGGTACAATTCTCTTACACACTCTTATACTCTCCCTCTGTTCAGAATCATTATCAGTCATTTCTCATGCACATTTTCAGCAAATTAGTTGATAGGCTGCTCTGCTGTAGGGCTGCAAGGATACATGTATTCAGCATGGGACATGCGGTATGGTTTGCCCTGAAAACCAAATATTCCAGTCGTATTAGTGTAAAGATGTGTTCAAATTATCACCTTGCTTTGTTAGTCTGAATTGTCTGCTGGAACATTTTTGACCATACTAGCTAGAAACATACACACAACTCTGTGTGTTTATGTGACTGCTCAACCTCTGACTGATGTCAGAACTCACCAGGTACTCCAGGTCTCTCTTTTTTTTATCTTCCTGCAGTCTCTTTCCTTTTTCCTCCTGTCTCCATATATCTATGAATTGGAATTATAAAGCCTTGGGATAAGCGTCAATTTGTTGTTCAAGCTAGTTTTTATTGATTAATCTGCCCGGTATTTTTTTTGATTTATGAGTTAATTGTTTTGTCCACAAAATGCCAGAAAATGAAGAAAAAAAGGCCTGATATAATTTTCCACAGAAGAAGGTGACAACTTCAAATGTCTTTTTTTTTTTTTTTCTGACCAACAATCCTAAGTCCAAAGTCATTCAGTTTACTGAATGATACTGAGCAAGCAAAGCATCAAATACTCACATTTGAGAAGCTTGAAACAGCAAATATTTGACATTTTTGCTTAAAAAGTGACTAAAACATTTATTTTATAACCAAAAATAATTGCCGATTTATTGTCTGTCAGTTTGCTAATTCATTAATCGACTAATCATCACAGCCCTACTCAAGTTATAAACCTGTCAGCTATCTCTTCTCAACACTTCTTTGCCCCAATTTTACTGCCGAATTTTCACCTTGTGTTTTGTATGAACAAACCTTAATGTAGTCGAATTATAGTCATAATCTTCATGTGTAAAACATAAATTCAAAAGTGCAGGCTCTGCCTGGAAAACTTTGACAGTGTGTTGGCTGTTGTCTGTCTGTCTAGCCAGCTCATCTGTATAGCAAATACAAATGAGAGGCAAGAGCTTGAAAACCTTGCCATATCATATCCTTTTTATCCCGTATCGCCTCCATTTTACTTCTGCCACGAGGAACAGTGGATGAAACTGAGTCTCTGATCAGCTCAGCATGAGATGAATGGACATCAGTTCTGATGGATGTCAAAGAGTCAAGAATTTGTTCTTGGTTAAAGGGATGCAGAGTCTAATTTATATTTTCTTGTAATAACAAAATGCATCCTGTAGGTCACCACACATCCACATTATCATATGAATTATGTAAACTCATTTTCTCTTATCAAATTATTGTAAACCACATGATTTATTTAAATCCGATCTCTTCACATTAAGAGCTTCAACACACATGTAAGGATTGAACAGTGCAAGAGGACAATACAAGGCACAGTGCACCTGCACAATAGCTCGGTGCAGATTGTACAGTGATGTGTAGTCCTTTCTCTTTCTGTATGTGCCTGTCTTCTTCATAACACCACCTGCCTTAATCTCGCTCTTCTGAGGAGACTATTTATTATTTATTTAAAGAGCTATTTTAGTAGTATATTTGTACATAGGGGTGAGTATGGTCACCAGCTTTGTTCCAAAAAAAAAGAAGAAATATCTAAATTCTCATTTCTCTCACTGCGTCCATTCTTATTTATCTTTAATAGTTACTCAGTTTGTATTTGTGTCATTCCTCCCTATGTCACTGAAAGAAACACTAAGGTTTCTCTCCTGCTGCCAATACCTGAGTCAGAAAAGTGAGGGAGGGGGGAAACTGAAGCATAGTGAAGCTGTTCAGCTGCTGTTTTTAAAAAAAAAGAAGGAAAAAGCTGTTTGGGAATTCACAGTCCTATTTGGCAACCTTATTACTTTAACGGTAAGCCGGGTGAATTCATGAATAGCTTCCTTATTTCTAAATGTTTGTGGAGTTGGGAAAATTGTGTGAATTGTGTCATGTTTATATCAGGGATGTGCTGACACAAGTATAGCTGAAAAACATATTTTGGGGGGAAAAAAAACTAATAGCGCAATATGTACCACGCTTTTAGGCACAAAAAGTAAAGTGAGGATGCTCTAATAAATAGTGAAGTGAATAGTTTTTATTTTTCCATTAACTTCATATAAAGTTTGGTTTAACCACCACTTACCTTTAAAACAGCACCAGTTATCATCGGCACACTTACACAAAGTTTTTAAATTGACTTGCCAGGTAGGTTGTTCCAAGCATCTTGGAGAACTTGCCACAGTTGTTCTGTGGATTTAGGCTGTCTCTGTGTCTTCTATGTAGAGATCAGGGCTCTGTGGGGGCCAGACCATCTTTTTGCAGGACTCCTTGTTCTTCTTTTTGCTGAAGTTAGTTCTTTGTCATGCTGCAGAAATTATTCTGGACCAAACAGACGCCTCCTCGACAGTATTGTATGATGGATCAAACTTTTGAACACTGATTGCACAGCTTCATGAAGGTTTTAACTCCTGTAGCTCCATTGAGAAAGAGATAAAGAAAGAGAAACCTGTTTTTGCTCATCATATTTATATCAAACCCAACTTTCCGGTGTATTCTTTTTCTTAAACACTTAATATTTTTGGTCCTTTATTGTGTCACTCAGTTTTAGAGCTGAAATAGTACATCAGTTAGTTGATAGGCAGAAATTTAATCTCCAGCTATTTTGGTAATCACATCAAAAATTCCTACCATGCGCTGGTCCCAGCTCGCCATTGTGAACATTGCATCATTTACATTGTGCATCCATTGTGATGTAGATGCTGAATGGATATATTGTTCAGCCATAACAGACAAGACAGGACCAATTCTACAATTTGGGAGAAATTATGGTAGAGCTGGACCTCCTGACACTAATTTGTTATGTACCAAAGTAGCTGGTAGAGCGCTAAAATGTCCCAGCTGTTGGCAAAAGTTATCAAGTGATAGATGCCGCTTGGCACCGCTGCCCAGACTCAAATCACAACCTGTTGCTGTGAGGCCTTAATTTCTCTTTACATCATCACAATTCCTCACTTTCAGAAACCGAAAGCCCTGTTGAGGTTCACTAGTGTGAAAGAAAGGACTGTGTGAGTGTGTGTATGTGCTTGTGTGATTCTCAAAATACAATTTCTGTGGTTTCCTTGCTGTGCAGTTTGTTCACATAGGCAACTTCAGCTGAAACTACCGATATAATCTGGCACCTTGCAGACACACACACACACACACACTTGATAACACACACATTTTCATATGTAGACACAGACCTATAATTATCAACTCCCCTCTGAACATGCATGATTGCCATTTCCTGCTGCACTTTCCAACCTTCCTGTCTCAAATGAGCTTGTGTGTGCATCCTCACAAATACAAAGTGGAGTGTGTAACTTTTTCACCCTGTGGCTTCCCCAGGGATTACTGCTGTTTCTAAAAATGCAGAGAAACAGTAATTGCTGAAAACTCATTAAATAATCGAAGTCTGAGGGCTCAGTTTAGCGACAGCAGAAAGTTGTTGAGACATGAAACAACCAATTCTTAAAAGCAGTTGATTACATAATATGTGAAACTGTTGTTTAGACCAAAGATAAACTTTAAGTCCCACTTATTTCCAGAAATGTTAGGGCTGTTTTATTTTAAAAAGTCTAGACTGTTCCTGCTTGCCTCCCCAGAGAAATGCAATCTTTATCAACACAGCAAAGATCCAAACAGGAACAGATGGACTGAAACATGAATAAGCCTCAAGCACACAACTGTTGAAAACTTTTTTCACTGTTGTTTTCTACTGTAAGCACTGACTTTTGGTTTGGGTTACTTGGGAACTGAATTATTTTATACTGCTTTTTCATCTCTTATCTATATAGCTTGAATGATATACCTTAAATATTTGAGAAGATTCAAACTAAAAACTTGGATTGTCTGGAAAGTGCCTGCTCTCATGTTTAAGGTCACCTGCGTTGCTGTGGATCCAATGAAACTTGGTGCTATACAGTTGAACACTATAAAACCAATGTTAACCAATGATTAATTGCTGTGGGCTACAGCTGTCCTTGGCATTCCTTCCTCAGTATAGAAAACAATAAGCAAGCTATGGAATTGAACTTTCTGACATTACGATCGCAGCATTTTGCCCATAATAACAGTGGCTTAACTATACCAGCAATTCTGTGAGCTACAATGCATTTCAAGGTAATTATCTGTAAAACACTGTCATAACTGTGTAACTAAAGAGGAAAATTACCATCTAAGGGTCAAAATAATTGATCAAAAAGCTGGAATAAGTCATACATAGACTATTTGTCTCAGCATCACAAAGAGCTTTCACTTTGACATGCAGTTTAGATGGGTATATGAAAAGAGCAAAATCTGAGCTTTTTTAACACACACAGCAACATGTGACACCATTCATTTGTCAAACAGTCATAAACTGACAAAAGGCTGAAGGGACAAAAAAGCAGAGCAGTCCAGAGAGAGAATGTCTGTGGTGGAGAAACGAAGCATTGCTGCCTAAGTATTGCAGCTGAATGTTTGTATCCCATTGCACCATATTAAATATAGGCATGGTGTGTTGCGCAGCCATGCTATGGCTTTATTTTATGTATGAAGAATGACACGTGTTGACCCCAATAACACCTTGCAGTAATGAGGTATTGTTTTGTACAAATTTCCAAATTGTGCCTTCAAATAGATTTTCCCTATATCACTGAATGCAGATGAATGCCTGTCATTCTGAGCTCACAACTCACGCACACAGTGTGTTTTGCTGTTGCATGTGAAGGTCACATTGTATGCTTAGTATGATCAGGAGATGGTGCTTGGCTCCAGCAGCACTTGGTGTGTGTGTGTGTGTGTGTGTGTGTGTGTGTGTGTGGGTGAGATTGCTTGTATGTATGAATATACAATACATCCAAGTGCGTTTAGTCAGTTCAGTCTGTGTACAGCACTGTACACCTTTCACGGTTTGAACGTGGGCATGCACTGCCACGTGCACCAGTGTCTGATTGCATTTGCCACATAGACCCCTGTATGCTTGTCTGCATCTTTGATTGAGTGTATTTTGTGTGTCCAAGACCTTGGTTGGGTATGTGTCTTGTTGCACGTCCATAAACAGGGCTGTTTGTTGTCTGTGTGCATATACTGGTCTTTGCTCTTCCCACTGAATCATTGATGAGACTGTAATTCAAACGCTGGCCCTTCTATTTCTTCCCCTACCTTCTGTCATCAAATTAGCCTCCTCCAAGTGCAGCTTACAGGAAAACCCGTAGGCTACTATGACAAAGCACACACAGCGGACCTGCCCTGGAAACTGAAAAAAAACAACTGTTAGTTGCTGGTCAAAATGGACAAAGCACAAAACATAGGAACAAACTGTCTCAGTAACTTTTAGGCTTTTCCAGTCAAATTCTAGCACGCAATGAAAGGAAAAAAAAAGAGTTACTCACCTATTTTTGGTTGCTCACCATGCCATAATGTCCACACATTTACTCACATATTTTTGTGGCATAGTCCTATTAGTTTTACTCTCTGGAGATCAGTGCATCGTTCTATACCAGTCTTTGTGGGCTTTTAGCTGTATAACTTAAATAAAACTATGAAAATGTCATATATTTGTCAAAACTCTAACTCTTATGGTCAAATAAAACTGGTAGCACTTTTTGTAGCCTCTCAAATTTAAATATTTGCTGGTTTTCTTAGTCTTACATTGTAGTACGTTGAAACTCTTTGGGTTTTGTCGGAAAAAAGCAAATAATTTGGGGTAGTTTTTATCTGTCTTCAGACATTTAATAGACCAAATAATCAATCAATTAACCTACAAAATTATTTTCTTTATTTGCAGCCCTAAATGCTTTTTAAGACACACATATATATGATAACAATGGGAACGAACAGAGGTCCTAGCCTTAGCTGGAATAGTAATCTTGGATGTAAATCATAGCAACATTATGTAACCTAAGACTTTATGTAAAATTAATTACTTCTGTTCCTCATACAAAAAGGGGTTTACTGTCTTAGCCACTTTTTTTTAAGAATATAGGCTCATTCCAATTCTATTTTCAAGTTAAGGCTGCCTAAGTTAGATTTTGGGAAGTCAGATTTCACAGAAATATTCCAAAAGTTATTCATAGAAAAAAAAATAAAAACAGGAACCACCATTGTTTTTAATTATTCTTCCCTAAGCTGATTTTATTAGACAGTATTGTGAACAGTGGAAAGAAGGAAACATTGGGATGGTCTCGAAGTGACTCACTGGTCATGGGTCAGATTCACCCTTCTCTTCACAGTGAATTGAGTAACTGACATATATTCTAGGCCACTGAGCCTCCAAACAGACTGACCCCGGACACAAGTCCAGCTATCCAGAGCCTCAGGCCCTGTTTTTGTTGGAGCAGTCCTGGATTCTGTGGAGATGCCAGTCTCTTGGAGCCTCAAGAGCAACCGGTAGTTTGTTTTGATGAGTTAATTTAATTCTCAGCAGGAATTTGGCGCCGAAGGGTCCGACTCCAGTCTCATTCTTTTAGGAATGGAGGGTGGAAGTGCAAATGGTGCTTCAAAGCACTGGAAAAGATCTGGTCCTGTGTGTATTTAGCATACTTTTAAAGTTAATGTGTATTTTTCTTGAGGGGATCGGTGCCCTGGTTGCCGTGTGATGTTCACAGTTGAAACTGGTCACAGAAGTGTGATGTGTGTTGGCTTTTCACCAATCAAGAACATTTATGGGACATTTCAGCATGTGTCCTCGTGGGTTGGTTTTGTTAAGCATTAGTTCCAATGGCTTTTGATGCCATCTTCACTATGTTCACATCTGCTTTCAACAACACAGATTGGGTTTACATTCCTCACCTTGTTTCTAATGTGTAAGTCCTTTTCTTGACCTGCTCCACATATTTCATGCCTTGCTGTTTTTAGCTGATGAGTGTGAGTATTGTTGTGGCAACGCTTCCCCTGATCAAGTGCTTGGCATTGAGCCCAAGTGGATTATTCTAATCGGCCTTGTTACTGACTTTTTTCCATCATAGTCACAGCTACAAAAGATCCTCTTAAAAGTAGCACAGAGTGTCTTAATATTGGCCACCTCAGTGTGGATGTAGACTCACTGTGTTGGTAAAGGCACGTGGGGAAATTGTCTGCTTTGCGTACTGGTTTATAAGTTCTCTTTTGTAGGGTAATGGTTACTCCAGAGAATTTAGACAATACTGAGTGTGGATGTCTTGCGATACGTTTTTGTAAAAAGGGAGGAAATCCAACTTACCACACATAAAAAATGACAGATGGTCTGAAGGTAATTAATTTTTTATTCACCATGTTATAGACCATGTGTTCACCATCCAGAGTAAGCAGAATATTCATTACACAGTAAGTCTACTGTTTATTCACGTCTACATTTATGGCATTTGGCAGACTCTCTCATCCAGACTGAATTACAGTTCCGCTTAACTCATGATTCAGACAAAGGAAACCAAATCAGATCCAGTGAAGACAGATATGCTGTATATTTGGTTGCAGTCAATTTGTCGTAGTGGACAGCACTGCTTTGCAGCATAGCATCACTGAAAAAAGAGTGCACAATAAACAAGTATTTAATTAGTTTTACAACTGTGTCAGCTTTGTCATTTAAAAAGCAACAATATATGTACCTAATAATAGCCTAACAACAAAGCTTATTTATATAGCACTAAAATAAGGATTAATGAAGTAATTTGCCAAAAAAAAAAAAAAAAAAAGGCGCCAATGCCACCTATCGTGCTGTTGTGCCACCCTAAATAACCGGAGAGGAAATTCCTACACGGCGACAGCCATACCAGCTTGTTGTCTGTTTTCTGTTTGGTGCTGAGCAGGTAGTGTACGGCGAGTTTTTAGAGCTTTTTTGCTGAAAACAGCTGCCTGCTGTGGTCAAAAACAATGCTATGAGAGCAGTTAGCGTGAACCAAAACAGTGAAGTTGTGGCTAGACAGCTAAACAATGGCTCTGCAAACCTTAGACGAGCTGCAAACTGAGGTGATAATTCTTTATGTTTTTATATCTATGAGGGACCGCTTAACTTTTGTTGTATTGTTTGATACATTGTTATTGTAAAAATATCCATTATACCCACTTTAAGTAAAAGAAGTTTTTCTGCCAGCAAAGGAGTTTTGTGTGTGCTCTGGGGTTCTGAACATCTTGTAAGGTATGTTTTGGGTGAGTCATCTCGCAGAACGCCCATTCGGACAAGTTAAATCTAGAGGTGAATCAAATTACCGCCCTTTGCCTCCAGTGTTTCCTAACCTGGATGTTGCTGTCTATCTGTTGAATGTGCCTGCTGTTATGCCTTGCTTCCTCTCAAGCTCAATGTGTCATGGGGCTCATGTAATTCCGGCATACAGTGTGTTTCCATCCATCTTGGTGTAAATATTGAACCACACACACATAGACACACACACAGAAACACTGGAGATCACCTCTAGGGACCACTGAACATGACAAGTGTGTGCCTGTCTGTGAGTGGGCAGGGAATTGGGACTTCCTGTGTGCATCGACATGCTGACTCTCTGTAAACCACTTTGGAGCAGGCTGGCTACATGCATGTCTATGGTCAGACAGAAATGTTCCTATGTTCCTACAGGATCCAGTGTGTATTTAGATTTAGAATGATGAGTGAATATCAAAATGAAGATATATCTAAACCATGCATACACTCATAATACATAAAATACACATACACTCACAAAACACCATTATTCTACAGTATTTCAATTGTCTAAGCTCACACTCAGTAACACATTAGGAATTCACACTCTGGTTTGTGTTTATAATGCAGTCTTATCTGTCTGTGTACACCCAGCTAAGCTTCAGGAGATGTGATTCACACTACATTAATTTTCTATAACGTTGCATCAGCAGTGATTTTCCCTGTCATAAAGTCTCTCTTGGTTTTAGAGCTTCCACTGGGTGGAAATGGTTTATGTGTGCCAGTGCACATTGTGGTTTTATTTTGAGACTGAAGATTGGAGTTATTGTGAGATCTGCTGTGTGAATGGAAATGAGTCTGATCGTTTCCCATTCGAGTCAGGAAGAACAGTCGTCAGCTGAAGAGAGATGGAAAGTATATGAGCTAGTTGCAGCACACATCCACGCAAATACATAAAAATCTTGACATTCAGTGAAGGAGGCACCCTATTTCTGGAATAGGGAAAATTAAAACAGTTAGTCAATGATATTTTGCCTCTTAAGTGTGTGTGTTGTCGTCCATTCAGTTTGGCAGGTAAGCAGCAGTCATCTGGAAGATCTATCTGTCCTGTAAATCTTTTGGCTGTTGTGATGATGAGTGAAAAATTTAGTCATCAGGAGATGGACGGTCATCATTAATCATTACTTTTTGAAGTGTGTGGTTTCCTGCTGTAACTTTTATCAGTCATTCAGGTTCTGTGTGGGCAGTGGTATGGAGATAGCAGCTAGCCCTTTGAGCTGCCCTTTAACAGTTTGTATTCAAACATCACGATGACTATTTACACAAAAAGAGATTCACAGCTACCTAAAGATGTCTTACCTCTGGGGCCAATCTGCAAGTTCTGGATAGGTGTCTAGTTTTTAAGTGATTACATCAGCTAAAGAAATCCTGGTCAACTTCCAACCCTTTCTTTTTTGTAACTGATTGCACTCTTTGTACTCCAGATGCCAAAACACGCCATGAACTCTATGGAAACACTGAAACTTATTCTTTCTTTCTTCGAAGGTTATTTTTTATTTTGCTATAGTCTCGTTTTAATTGTGGAAATTAGGTCGTCAACACATATTTTTTTTCATTGTTTTTGTTGACGTAATTAACATTGGGACCTAGGCAAAGTGGAATCTCTCTCTTAAAATGCATGCATCATTAAACACTTCAGTAAATTTTGTAAAAACACTTGGAAAAAAAAGAAAATTTTCCTCCCATGTCCCAGATGACCAGGATAGAGTCCTCCTCTTCCATGTTGTTGTTTTTTTTTTTTTTTTTTTTTTTCATTTTCCGCAATGCCGATGCCATCTGTTCATGTTCATCGACCGGACAAGTTTGACCAAGGAGGAGACAGGATGGCAGGCAGAAGAGAAAAGAGAATCTGGCGTCCGGTTTGCCAGCTCCAGCTCCTCTCCCCAGATCAGTTTCCGAGTCATTGAGCGTCTAGTCTTCACAGTGCGCAAACCAATCCCTCTCCGCTGACCCGACCATGCAACTCTACACACTGGAGACCAGACCAAGGGCGTCTGAGAACGAGCTCGCGCCCACACAAATGCTCACCTATGCATGCACAAATGCATTTCACATGCATTACAAACACTCGTAGTGGAGTAAAATTCCCACAACCTCCCACATTAAAAGGGAAATCTCTAAAATACTTAATAATTTGTAGGGTTAGCACATGCTTTGACTTGTTATTGAATGTTGTTAAGATGAAATTGTTTTTTAAACAAGCACCAATTACAAGGATGAGGTTTATGGTCAGACCCAGCAGTCCCCTCTTTTCCTAAAACTATAAAATCTCTGGCATTATGTGCCGCACAATGCTCCATTTAAGTCATCATTTGGAAAAACAATGAAAGAGAGTCCAAGAAACTGTAGGAAGCCTTTCATCTTATGGTCTTTCCTTATTTCAAGCCCATAAACAGATGTCTGATGACCAGACCAATGAGGCTTTTTTATTCTTTAATAATTCTTTTCTGTTTTTACCCTGCCATCTGCATCAAGTGAACTTTACATTTAGTGTTAATCACATTCTGATTTGTTGTGGGGTACAGTGTCCTGACTAATAGCAATTTAACATGATGCTGCAGAGATTAAACCAGGGATCTTGGTTCCGAAGAGTTTGAAAATTTGAAGAACATATTCATATTAAAGGATTTACTCACATATATTTTGCACAGCTAACAATTCATTTAGAGTTCTTACTTTGACAAACCATCATGTCAGCTGAGGTGCATCCTTTCATTGAAAGTTTGCACATTCAGCTCTGGCTGACTACCTGGGATCCTCTTTTCTGAATGAGAACTCATAGTCTGGCAGATGGCCATAATTTTATCAGTGTGAGCTGAGGAATGTGTGGTCTTTGTCTGTGTGGTGGGAGGTTGCTGAGTGGCGGAAGACTTGTTGGCTATTAAGCTCTCCCACCAAGCAGCTGGTGTTTTGTCGCAGGAAGTTGAGGCTTCTGATTTAAGGCATTCACGTGGCTGGCTCCCCTCACATGGAGGTCGTCTTAGAAACAAACTCATGTATTGAGAGTTTGTTTCACATCAAGCAGAATGCTATTTTTGTTTTTGGTTCTTTTTTTGTTTGTTTGTTTTTTCTGTTTGATACATCTATCTGAAGCTGTTTTGTAGTAGTTCTGGAGCCTTTTTCTTATGATATGAAAATAACCTGTAACTCGTGGCTGACTATACCCTCACCACTCACTGATTAAAGCTCTTTAAAGGTGAGTTTTATGGCTGTGGAATTCTGATAGAAGTAAATTAGAGCTGCCATGAATCAGGCGATTGACTGAAAATTAATTGGCAACTATCTTGGTAATCGACTAATCGTTTAAGTAACGATTATTATTTTAAGCAAAAATTTCTCTGGTTCTAGCTTCTCCAATGTCTCAGATTTTTTTATTTTCTGTTTAATATATTATATATGTAATATAATATTATATAATAAACTAATATTTTGGGGTTATGAACTGTTGGTTGGACAAAAAAAGAGATGTGAAGAGTTCATCTCAGACTCCCGGGACATTTTATAGCCCAGACAAATAATCAAAAAACGAATCAATAGATTAATCGATAATTGAATTAAGTGTTTATTGCAGCCCTATCATACACTATGTTACTCCTCTAGTTGCTTGGGTAAGACGGTGTATTGCTGCCAAAATCAGATTCTCATTTTTCACCAAACAATTTAATACTTCAATATTATGTCATATTTTATTCATTACTAGGACATACCAGCATTATTGTGTTCAAGCAAGACAGTTATCTCATGATAAAAAGTTGGTAGTTTTATACATTTTAATTTTAAATATTGAAAAAATCTAATCAAAAGAAACGATCTATACTAGCCTGCGCACATGGGAGAAGAGTGTGTGTGGGTTATAGATTTTAGGTAAGTTATGTTTCTCAGCTTGTCATCTGTTAATAATGTTTGTTTGTTATCTCTGAATTAGTATTTACTGAGAAGTGAGTGGTTCTACAGAGACTTGGTTGGAGGCTCATTACAATGTGTCATATGATTACTACTATGCATATTGTCATAGTAGTTAAACTTGAACATAAACATTTTGCCCCTCAGTCAACTGAAATTGTTGTAATTGAAATATATTGCTTTACTTTAGATACTTAGATTTAGATACTTTAAATTTGTAGTTATGCCTCCCAAGAGACCTTTTTGCTGCTGTCTTGTTTGACCGGGGCAGCGATCACGTCTTTTATTTGAAGGCTCGTTCCTTGAGGCCATAAGTTTAAACACATTGATGTCTTTTCTCTTCCACTGAGCTGAAAGACCTACCCTGCTTTCCAAACAGGACACGGGTTAAGTGGGTTAGAGCTCCTCTTGGAGTGGCAATTTGACAAAGAAAGCTTTTGTTTGAAGAAGCAAGGTCAACCTGATTCTTAGCAGCAGGAGGTACAGTAGATCAGCTGAGAATGCTCACTCCTACCATCTCTTCTTTACTCCTAATTTAAGTAGCTATGCAGGCAGCAAGAGGATTCTTGTCCAAACTAGTGATGAAACTTGCATTTTGTGTGGGATTTACATGTGGGAGTGAAATGTCTGTGTAGTGCAGAAATCCTGTGAATGATTTTGCAGCAAACAGCAACGCAGTTGTTGATTAAGCTCCATCATGCTGTTCTGTACCCGTTGAATTTGTGCCTGCAGTTTCATTCTTAGTTAACTGGTAGATTGTGTCTTTCTTGATTTAGTGTTTCATTGGTCAATGGGCGCTTCCTGTACATTTTGCCATGGCATTATTTTGTTTACAGGGAAATGCAGTAATATAACCATTCTGTATGCAAAGAAGCTTAAGTTTTAGATAAGTACCTAAAAATATCGACCTGACTTGAGTGTCACATGACGTAAATGTCAGTGGGAATAGGGATGCCGCTGATATGACCATAAACAGCTCCCTTTACAATTAAAGCATCTTTGTAATGTCCACTGGAAAGTAGGCTAACACCTACTCGCTCCCAGAAGCAGCTAAATAATATCATGTTTCTTGGTCGGTTGACTTTGATACTTTAATTTTTTATTTTTTTTTGTGATGGGTTATACTTTGTCATACATCATTACGCTGTGTTTTTTGTAGGGTTTATCCATTATTATGCTAATTATTTTCTCGATGAATTATTTTGTTTATAAAAAACTGTGGAAAACTTTTTCCCACACCCCAGGTGAAGTCTTCAAATGACTTGTTTTGTGCGACCAACTATTCTAAACCCAAAGATATTCAGTTTACTGTCATGTACAACAAAGAAAGGCATCAAATACTCACATTTGAGAAGCTGGAATCAGCAGATGTTTGATATTTTTGCTTAAAAAAAGACAAAATAGTTGCCAATTAATTTTCTGACAGGCGACTAATCGATTAATCAACTAATTATTGGAGCTCCAGTTATTTGAAAATGTTCTCTTTCTTTGGCTGCAGACTTGGCTTTGGCACTTATGTAACTTTATCTAATCAGTACCTTTTACCTAGAACTGACCACCTCTGTGCAAAGAGAGCTGTGGGCAGGAGACATAGGAAAATTACATTCACATTACAGTGGTGCAATATAAATGTATTGGTTTTGTGGCCACGTAACAGCAAGAAGTTAAAGCCGCCCCATCTTATTTACCATTTATTTGTGATAAGGGAAACAAGCTGTTTGTCGAAGATGAAAATACTGAAGAGGGAGGGAAAGACAGAGGGAGACTTTCTGTTTTTGGAAAATTGCTGCTGTAAGCTTTTTTGAAGTACACGCGTGGTCCGCTGCTCAGCATGGAACAGCTGGAGAACTCGAAGCCTCTCGTTCGCAAGCCGCTCTTGGGGCACATGAAAGGTGTGACACACCTAAAAGCCTCAGTATTTGAGGATGGGGTGAGAGCCAATAATACTGGGATGATCAGGTATCTGATGACCTTCTTGAAGGGCTCTGACAAAGATCACAAGAGCCACAAATAATAAAATGAGCTCATTTTTTCCATCCTTTTGAGTACCCCTTTTTCCACACTCACACCCACACTTAACACAACTGTCATCCACTTTCAGCCTGCATTGTATCGACACCTAGTTTTAGCCCAACAGGCAGAATATCCGTAGCTCTTTGAGTGTCATTACAAAACACAGAAAAAGTAAATACATAACTCTCATGTTTCTAAACACATTCTGGAGACAGCTGGTCAGTTTGCTAACATGTGAGCATCCCTTTTAGGAAGATAAATATGAGAAAACCCAAGCAAGATAGTTTTGTTTTCAGCAAGTACTCAGTTAAGATTTTGGCAATAGAATACAGAAAAAAAAAACGATGATATTAAATGAAATTGTAAACCGAGAATAGTCCAGTATTTAAAAATTGTTATATAACATTTCACGTAAAAATTGTATTCCAGTTTGCTGTCTTTTCAGAGAGGAGCAGGTTTGCTTCATGATACATAAGTCCACATGTCCAGAAAGCCAGAAGCATGTCACCTTCAAAGTTTATTCCAGGCATTTATTATTGATCTGATGACCCACTTTACCAGGAGGATATCATTACCACTGTCCAGTAATGAAGATGTTACACTATGTAGGAGGTCCTGGTTATCTTTTCTTTTGTGTCCATCCCTGACCTGGGGTCTGTTCTGGGTTTTCTGCTTTTACAGAGTTTGGCTGTGTTTGATGACGTTTTTATTTCTACATTTTTTGTATTTCCTATTTTTGTTGTTATTTGTCTTATTTCGTGTTCCCAGCAAAGGTGTTTTGTTAATTAATATCAAAAACTCACTACCAATATGTTGAAGTAACTTAGTTTTATTTTTATTTGTAATGCCCAGTTTAAAAAGGGTTAAGGCTAATACAGTAATCCTTTTGCCCTTACTTTATTTGGCTTTTTATCTGTTTTTTTGGCCCCGATCTCAATCTGAGTCCTTTAATATTGGTTATCTGCAGATACAGTGTCCAATCTGATACTTATATTTACTTAAATGTTGATTTGATATGTACAGTATCTGACACATTGAAATAACAGGTGTAGCCTTCTAGATTTGGCACACCTCTCCCTTGACAAGCTACACTGAAAGTTGTTTTTCAAAACGATGAAGTAGATATGCTTAAATATAGACATCCTATGGATGAAAGTTGGAAGAATGCAATTGCTGAAATTGACTTAGAGAAGTTAGCTAGAGAGGAGAAGTGTCACGCTGGCGGAGTTGTTGGAGTGATGCTTCTACTACAGTATATTGTATTTTGTCTGAGGTGGACAAAATACAATATAGTTCAGTAAAGAAAGGATCAGATTTTATCTGATTTCGGATCGACTCAGGGCATCCCTACTTATGTACAATATAAATGTTGGTCACTGGAGCTCCTTTCCAGGCCATTTCTGTGTTGGGAATTGGTTGGTGGGACAAATTGGTTGAAAGTATTGCACGTACAAAAACAGATTTGTAAATCATTTGCAAATATTAGCTGTCTTGTTATGTAGGTGTCAGGTATGGGAGGTGTTGTCACATGAGCCAGTAGCTTAAACCTTAAGGCCTTAGGCCATTGGTTCTTGGCTGGTTTTGTATCCGGAGCCTACCTTTTACCTTGGTCATGCAGTAGACTTAACAGATTAGTTAGCAACGTACTGTAGGTCCCTCTGTCAGTTACTCTTTGTCCATGACCTTGTTAGAGGATCTTCTGACCCATTTTTAGTTCCTGACCTACCAGCTGAGAAACATTGCCTCTGGATAAGTTGTTTCCACAGAGCCAGACCTTGTGATCCTGAAAGTGTGTCATCCCTTGACTTATCATAATTCTCCCTTTTTTCAAGCATTGCACACCTTTTAACTCAATATGAAAGTGTTGTGCAGGATTCCAACCCTGCAGTTAACACTGGAAATGTAATGGTGGATTGATGCTGGCTTTGTTTCCCTAGTCATGGCTATGTGTTGCTCTTTGGCATATGCCAATAAGACAGTTTGACTTGTAGCACTGCAGCTTAGCTGGTAAAGCATTCTAAAGAAGTGCAGCTGTTACCCTGCTTCCGTGTTAACATGAAGACATGTGTGTGTCTGTTTTCTCCCGCCTGTGTGCATGTACATTTGTTTGTCATGTGTTGTGCTCTCTTGGCAGACAGTGGGAGTGGCAGGTGTCAAACATGCCTCCTTGCAGTAAAGTTTTATTAGGGCTTTTGTAAGTGTGAGGTTGCTGTTCCTGCTGTCAGCAGCAGGTTGTTACAATCCGTGACCCCGGCCAGGAAAGTCAGTCTCTCTGAGCTCGGGATCTATTGTTGTAGGACGTTGTGTCTCGGTAGCTAAGCAGCGATTGGCACGCAGCCACAACGAGCTCTGTGTCATGCAGAGTTGCAGAAGCAGAGGGCTTAGTCAGGCACACACACACTTAAAAAATTGTATACATGCCCATACATATAACGTGTACTAGAGATGCCAATTTTAAACAGTTTTCTCACTCAGTCCTCAGCCATTTTAGTGATCAGTAATGTAAAATACAAAATGCTTGTTTTTCCCTAATGAAAGCCTCATCTGAACAATTGGCATGAGCTGTTTTACGACATATCCCAAGTTAATTAACCTGGAGAAATCAGAGTTTAAATTCAAGAAAATAAAGCCTTCACTCAAAATGGTTCTTTCTTTTCTATCTTTAACATAAAATGACAATAACTGGAGTTTAAATATTAAAACTGACATCGTTAATCATTAGGTCGATGTAATTCCCAGCCTCTGATGTTAAAATCTAAAGGTTTTCATTTCCGTGCATCACCCCAAACTTTTCACCATACTTTTGCTGCTTTGCATATGCGACGCTGTATCGAATAATGGTCCAGTATGAACATTATTTCCAGGGAGACTTGACTGGCTGTGTTTATGTCTTTGAATTACACAGGAGAAAGCAAGAATGACGACTGTTTGTGATCGAAGAATAAGTGAGACATGGGCTCTGGAGAGGCAGCTGCTGTTTTTTGCTGATCTTTTGATAAGAGTAGAGTTGAGACACAAGGATAATTCAGCATTCTGCACACCTGTTCAGTAATAGGATCCACTGCACTCAGACCTATTTTTCTTTTGGTCTCAGTGTCTGGATCCATAGGTAAAAATCAATTCCCAGCAAGTCAGCCAACAGCTCCCTCAACACTACTTACTTTGCACACAGGTAAGTGTGTGTGTACATGCACACATTTTAGAGCATAGTGTTTTAGTATGCATTGATAATGCTGCATGTGTGAGTGTGTGAGTATATGGGGTTAACCCTGCCTGTCAGGATAGCAGCTGGGGCTCAGGCTGACATCTAGTTTTGCAGTTCGAACACACCCATTTTCACTTCCCCCCTTCTTCCTGCAGTCTTCCAGGTCCTCCATTTCACTTTTTTAATGCCACCAATCAGAGTAAAACCTCTGTCCTCCAATCCAACTTCCCTGTCCTCTATCAGAAAAAAGCTGAAAAGATTCACAACCATTCCCACCACCCTCTGATCTTTGTTCAGAAATATCAATAACAAGTTGTTGGATGAACTCAATGTAGAGCTTATCTTAATTTAAATGTGGTTAACCCTTGTGTGATTTCTTTCTGGGCCACTACTGTTTCACCTCCACCCTCTTTTCTCCCTCTTGCTGTGTGTGATGAAGCTGTTTATAGCTCACAGTTATGCTGGGTTGTGCTGTGATATGCTGAAAATAGATTTATTTTTAACACAATGTTAACACTTTGGAAATAAGATTCGGGATGTGAATTATATCTCAAAGTCTTACGTCTTCAGGTGTAAGGTTGTGAAAAAGTTTGTATGATTGTATGGATGTATGACCAGGTAGGTTTTCACTTAGCAGTTAAGGCACACAAACACAGGTCCAGTCAGACCTAAATAAGCTGATTGTACCTGTAGTCTATCCAACAAGTTGATTCTCTAAAGAGTGTTTCTGTTACAGGATTCAAATCATTAAATTTTGTTATTATTTTTGGTGCCAGACAGGCTGGTTTGAGTATTTCTGAAACTGCCAATCTCCTGGGATTTTCACACACAACAGTCTGTAGAGTTTACTCAGAATGGTATGAAAAACAAAAAACAGCAGTGAGCAGCAGTTCTGCAGACCGAAAGGTCTTGTTGATGAGAGAGGTCAGAGGAAAATGGCCAGACTGGTTGGAGCTGACAGAAAGGCTGTGGTAACTCAGATAGCCACTCTTTACAACTGTCGTGAGCAGCAAAGCATCTCAAGATGAACAACATGTCAAACCTTGAGGTGGATGAGCTACAACAGCAGAAGACCACATCGGGTTCCACTACTGTCAGCCAAGAACAGAAATCTGAGGCTGCTGTGGGCACTGGCTCACTAAAACTGGACAGCTTGAGACTGGAAAAACGTAGCCTGGTCTGATGAATCTGGATTTCTGCTGAGGCAGCAGATGGTAGGGTCAGAATTTGGCATCAACAGCACAAATTCATGGACCCAACCTGCCTTGTGTCAACAATCCGAGCAGCTGGTGGTGTAACGGTGTTGGGAATGTTTTCTTGGCACACTTTGGGCCCCTTAATATCAATCGATCGTTCTTTGAATGCCGCAGCCTATCTGAGTATTGTTCCTGAGTATTTGCATTCCTTTATGGCCACAATTTACCATCTACAGGCTACTTCCAGCCTGATAATGCACCATGTCACAAAGCAAAAGTTGTCTCAAACTGGTTTTATGAACATGCAAATGAGCTCAGTGTACTTCAGTGGCCTCCCCAGTCACCAGGTCTGAATCCAATAAAACACCTTTGGGATGTGGTAGAACAGGAAATTGGCAGCATCGTGCAGCTTACAAATCTGCAGAAATTATGTGATGCGGTCATGTCAACATGAACCAGAATCTCATGTTCAGCATCTTGGGGAATCAATGCCACAAAGAATTGAGGCTGTTTTGAGAACAAAGGGAGGCCCAACCCAGTATTAGTATGGTGGTACCTAATAAAGTTCTCGGTGTATGTGTTGTTTTCTCTGTCACAATATTGGTGCTGTTAACATAATCAACAATTCAGCAGTTAGTCCAGTCTTTCACCAACTGAGTAAGCTCGTGGCCAATAAAAGTTGACTAGAGGTGAGCTTTTATAGTTTCTCTGCCAACTATGAAGATTATGTAAAATAAATTGTCACCTCAATAAATTGACAGTGAAATTTTAGCCAGAGTCCAGTGTCTCCACCTTGTTATACACTTAAACACTGGACTAAAAAAGTTAAGAGTGATGAATGGAGATTAGTTGTTCTCATTGTAAAATGTTCCGTGCTTGGCATTAGACTATGATTTGTGTTTATTTCTGTAGAGCACTGCACTGCACATACTGTTTCATGGAAGTCAGATGACAGAAATTCATCAAAACAGTTAAAGAAAATAGTTTAAAGTTTTGGGAAATACGCTTATGAATTTTGTCAGAGAGGTAGATTACAAGATCGATACAACGGTAATGTAAATGTAAATGTAAGGCTACAGCCAACAGCCAGTTATCTTAGCTGATGAAATTACTAATTGTTCTTTTTTTTTGGTTGGTTTTTCTTTATCTAATTTTATGTTTATTTTAAGTCTTCCAATACATAATATAACACAAGACAACACATTACAGTAATTCAATGAAGATCAGGTGAAAAAAATAAACAACAAAAAAAACAAAAACAAATCCTGGCACATATAGTAGCTAATCCAAGTCAAATAAGTGAAACCAATAAAATAAAATTAAAAAAAAAAAAGACAAAAAAGGGGGCACAAAGAATAAATAAAATAGCACATAAATACAACATGGTAGAAAATTTTCATTATAAAAATAAAGAAGGAATATTTTTATTCTGTTGTGTTTCTTTTCTTTATATAAATTAAAAATAAGACCAAACTTCATAAAACTTCCCTTGGTAACTATTAGTCCTTGCAATTAAAGATTCAAAAGAGGCAATGTCCATCATTAATTAACCTCAGCCAAAACAGGCTTTGACTGACTCTTTCAGTGGCAAAGCACCAATAAAGCCTTTTTTTGCTCTTTGTTTTTTTGTAAGTGTTAAACAAGATATAACATGTTAATCAGTGAGCTTTAGAGGTGCTGACAGGTGGATTTTGTTGCCTTTGGACAGAGCCAGGCTAGCTGTTCTCCCTGTTTTCAGTCTCTGTGCTAAGCTAAGCTAAGATAACATGAATCACTCAACTCATAGGTGTTATTGGAACACAGGCTATATTGTCAATTTTTGATGAAAAGTACTCCTACAAACTCTGAAATTAATATTTACCTGTAAGGCCTCTGCATTAACTTCTCCCTCTCGGTCTGAGGGGACTGTGTCAGCCTTCCTGCTGTTCAGTGGTGAGAACCCCCCCCCCGAACATCATTGATGTCAAGAGTGCATGAGATCCTCCTCAGCTTTCTGTAACAGGAAGTCCATCCTCTCCTTTTTTTGGTCTTTTTTTCTCACGTGTGCTTTCTTTCTCTGCTCCTCACTGTGATTTCCTGTGTATTTAGAAAGCTGCGTGTCTATTTTTGAGTCATCCTTTGAAGTCGGCATTTACCATAAAGTGTATGGCATTTACAGACAACCACCTCACTCAGTAAGAAGAAATAAGTCACATGTACCCCTAATCTTAGACCCTGATGCACTGATGAAGGCCTTTTTTTTAAATTTGAAATTCTGTACCAAAATCTTGGGAGATTGAAGTGTGTGTGGGCATGTTTTCCATTTGTACCTCACTGTGCAATTTCAGCCTTTTAAGTGACTCGGAATATCTTGGATATGATTAGGCTACATAGGGCCTATAGGGATAGTTTTGTCCACGTTTTCCCCTCTGTTTTCATAATGTATAATACCTTTTTCCTTTGTACTGTGGTCTCTGTTTCTGCAAGCTCTAGTGTTGACATGGGAAGAAGTAGACAGGAATGTGTCATCTGCTTCTTGATACTCATCAGTGAGGAGTTTTTCTGGCTTCCCACCCATGGACAAGCCTGACACTTGCATTTTAATGGCTAGTTTGTTAAACGTTCCTATCCGCAGGGGACGTTCGTCGTGAGGTCGAAACAAGTTGTGATGTAAATCATAGAAATACGGAATTCATATAACAGTAATCTACCAGAGCTGTGCACTTGCACATATTTGGTTGGCCAACACAGCACCGTGCTGTATGACGATGGATCACGTTGTGGTAAAAGGTGAGCCGGGTTAAATATTTTGGCTGGGTGACCCGGCTTCTTTCTTTGCTGGAGCCCTCTGTGTTGGCACCCCTGCTGCCTCAGTGCAACCTCTCATTCAAATTAATAAAGTCCGTTATCATAACATGTGCACCGCTTGGACTAAAACCGGGGTATTTACACACAGATCTTATGTTAAATAACATCTAATATTCAGCGAAAGGTTTTCAAAAATTTTCCAAAAATCTACCATGATTTTTTAGTTTACATAGGAAATTGTGAAAACTGCATAAAATTAAACATCAACTGAAATCACTAGAAATCTAAATCTAGAAAATGTGGAATTCTAAGATAGCAGTTGCATTTGAATCCTATTTCTCCCCGTTAGGCCAACTTCAGTAAACACACTTATCTTTGTGTTAATCCTTTCTTTGCCACTCTGCAGGGCAGGACAAGTGCTGCGAGAGACGGACACATGAAGCCTGAGAGGGTGGAGCTGAGGCTCAGCTGACCCTTCCCCTTCCTTCTCCTCCTTTCCCCCGTGCTCCATTCGATCAGCACCTCCCCCCTCCCTTTCCCCCCTTTCCCCTTCCTGTCTCCCGTCACCCTGTTGGATCTCACCCATCTTGCATCCCCTCCTCCTCCAAACCTCAATCAGCCGTGCCCAATGTACTCCCCGGAGCAGGAAAACATCTCCACCACTGCCTCCACCAAAGTGCCAGTGAAGTATGGAGAGCTCATTGTGCTGGGGTAAGCACCAACAAATTACAGATGCTTATCATTATATTCAGAACACAACTTTGTGAATTTGTTTTACGTTTTCCGTAACTGCTGTTTTTATTCAGAATGATTGCATCAATCCAGAAGCCTTTAATGTGAAGATCTGAAAATTTTAAAAGTAGTCCAAGATAGTGCAAGGAGAAGTTATAGAGCCTGTATTATTTAAACAGGTAGTTTCATTGAGATTGGGATCTCTTTTCAAGAGAAATCTGTGTACAAGAAATAAAACATACAGTACACGGTTTAAATATGGACAGACACGTGGAAAATTCACGCACACAAGTTAACTCAGTTTTGCATTTAAGAAAAGGTATAACCTTTTAAAATCGTCCAGTGAAATGAGAGATCAATGCGAGTTGGTGGAAACAATCTCCATGTGTGGGTGATACAGACTTTGGTAGTTTCAGCTAGTCTTCACGTTTGTCCCAAGCTTTAATCTACCTGTATTAATCCAGACTCACACAGCGTTACACATTCCTGCCATGGATTCACGTTATTCCACTGATTGACAGTGGAGGCAATGTATGATTTTAAATATGTAAAAAGATTTAAAAAAATAAATAAATAAATTAATTAATACATGTATATATATGTATATATATATATGTATATATATATATATATATATATATATATATATATTTTAAAAAATGTTTTGCAAATAGATTTAATAGGAAGGAAATGCATTTGGCACTTTTTCTAGACCTCAAAGATACACGCAATGTGTTTTGGTAAGAAAAACTGAAAATGTAAACATGGCTTTTGTGTATTTACAAGAAAACTTTACAGAGCTCCTTTAAGACACCAGGTTACTAACAGTAAAGCATTTAAATGGACACATACAGTCTGAACAAAAAGAAGAATTTGTGTATATTTGTTATGACTTTGTACTGTTCTTTTGTTTACTATGTGCTAAAGATGGCACATTAGACAAGAGAAAGTCATGACCTTAAGATCAATGTAAATATTGATGACAAAGAGAAAAAGATCTATTGCTATGGTAGAAGACTGAGTGATCTGGGGGAATATACACAAAGGATTTACTGTAGAAGCACTTTGATTGGTCAATTTACCAACCTCAGCAGACTAAACCTCTGAATAGTTCAGTGGAAGAGTTAACAAAAAGATATGAGCAAAGGCAGGGATCCAGAAATTCAAGCTGAAATGCCGTTCAAGAAAGCACCATAAACATTTGGGATATTTTTTGGCTAGTTGCACTGGGTCATGCACTGAGAGTACACACAGATACGATTGTTCAGCCACAGTTACAAATGAGTATTTTTGGAAGATGACATTAACCACATTGCTCGATATATTACAAGATGAGATCAGTTTTGGCCAGAAGCAGCACCGGATACTCATCTTAACCACCTTGGCTTTCTCTTCCTCCAGGGATTTGTTTTGACTCAAGTCCACATACTCAGCTGTAGGAAAAACCCTCGCCCCCCACCCTGCATCTCCAGCATAGAAGACAACTGCCCACAGACACAGACTGACACGCAGAGTTTCTCCAATAACGACTGACAGTGAAGGTCTTCCTTTATCTGTCTGTCTCCTGTTTATTTCCCAAACGGCTATTCCCCTCCACTCCCCGTCCCAGCCTACTCCTCAGAGGAATGCAGATGTCGGAAAGACTCCTTACACGCCCAAACACACACTTTCTTGTGCTCGTACAACACAGACACAGCTATACACACACACATTTTTCATGTCTCACACAGACACACAGAGTTGGTCTCACAGCTGACTCACAGTTTGTTGTTCTGGGTTATGCTGGAGCGGTATTGTCAGGGAGATCACCGTAAAAATTTTCCATAGTGGAAAACTGCAGTGAGCAGTAAATGTAGTTCCATGCCTTTACAAGGGAGAACCCCAGTTTTCCGTTTTGCTCTGCTTTTTCCGCTCCTAGTTTTTGATTCTAGGTCAGGCCACCCGTTTTAAAAGTTCAACAGGGGCACTTTTTGCCAGATGACATGAGCAGTCATATTGTGCTTCAAGTATGGTTCCTCTAAGTTTAGTGAACATTTTAATACACATTACAGTGATGAAAATGCATGTGTTTTCTGTGTAGCCTCAGTGGGGAGTTGCAACATGCTCTCACCAACCCATAGGGAATGAATTCATTACTGTGACACACAAACTGTTTACTCTCATTAACATGTGATTTCTGCAAAATAAAAAGTGATATAAGGCCGTGGAATAATAGTTAGCTCTTTTACCCCAGCCAAACACATAACAGATCTTTAATGTAGCTACTAACATTGAGAGCAGAATCTTAAGGGGTGCAAACACTGATATTTGTTGCCGTTAACCTATCAAATTAGCATCAGACTGTTCATAAGGAACTTGTTGTGAATGAGGATGCACCTAAGGTAAAGGCTGCTCACTGCTAAATGGTAAAAAGCTGCTTATATCCCTCCAGGTGCAGCTAAATTTTACTGTGACACCGACTTAAAGGTGCTCTGTGGAGTTTTCTTCTAAACAAACAGAATTTATGTTTGTATTCAGTGTTTCTCACTAAAATACGTTATGTGTATCACTCAGGCCTGACAAACCTGTTCAATATATTTCCCTCTTCATAAAAAATTTGCAAAGCTGATTTTTTTTTTTTTTTTTTTTAACTGAAGATATTGAGTATTGTTTACATCCATGCTTGCTAGCTTGCAGTCTTCTTCTTCTTCCTTGTCTTTGTCGGTGCATTGCTTTGCTTGTTTGCGTATTACCGTAGCCAGCTGTAGATCAGCGGCTTAACGGAAGCAGGAATGTGTATCACATGACCCTGGTGCTCGCAGATGTATGTGCATCCTTGTGCATGTGCACAGTACAAATAAAACAGGGAACTACTCATAAAAACATTGCTCCCTAGTGCTACTAGTGGTTCAAAACTCCATAGGGTACATTTGAGTTGTACCATGACTACAATCCAGACAAACCCCAAGAACTCTCAACTCAAAACCAAATTATTGGAAACAACTGCATAACAAAAGCACTAACCTGTTTAAAAATACATTTTAGTTAATCACATCTTAAATTGACACTTGACTGTGCTGAACTGACCACATGGTTTATGGGCTGTGGAGCATGACACGCTGTCACGATTGGGTTAGTGTAAACTACTCAGGGTGCAGCATGATGGGTCAGCAGTTAAAGAGACCAACTCCTGAATATCATATCACAGGTTTGACATGTGCCTTTACATCCGATTTTCTCAGAGCAATTCTGAAAGTGAGCTGATTTAGTCACCCTGGATTAGCCATATAATTAGACCGGTCAGTTTTGATAGGTGATGGCTGGGGTGTAAATGATAATTACAGTATACTACTTAAAAGCCAGTATAGAGCATTTTTCATGATTTTGCTAACTAAATGGCTTAGGCCCAGTAAACTCCACACATCTGGTGCTCCCAGCAGGCTGAAACAAGTGCTTTGATTTAATTGTGGCCCCTGTGTCACCAAGAACAGACCCGCACATGCAAATACTAATGGAGGAGCCCGCCAACACATAGCACAGTGTTGTGTCTGACCTCCTCACTAACCCCAGTCAGACATTACCATGTTTGAAGCCCTGTGATGCTAATGGCTTAATCCAGAGGAACGCTGCGCCGTCTCTGGGGACGATCTGTTTACAGGCACAATGGACATCCATGTGGCTTTTTAAACAACTGTGACATCATTGGATACACTGCAGACCCTCCAAATCCACTCGTCTGTCCATATACTGTACATCTTCGATTCCGTATTAGCATAGAAGTTATGTGTCCACATTAATATTAAGCGAATGGATTTTTGGGTGTGTGTGGGTTGAATACACGCGTATGCCATGAACTTTATGTGCAGCGTCCCATATTTTACGACAGTGCGGCTGTGTAGCGTTGGCAGAATATCATTTATTTCTAAGACAGTATACTGTATATATACACAGAGAGAGTGACTCGGCCATAAGTAGTAATTACCCACACAACCCATCTTTATGTTTTTATAGGTTTCCTTTATAAGTGGTAGCTAGTTGCTGCACAGTGAGCCTTAGTTTACTAGTGTTTGGAGGGAACACGCTCACACACACATGCTCTTAATTGTGGGAATTGAAGATTACACTATGAGTCTGTGCACACACACTAACTTTTTCCTAACTGTGGTCCTTCCTGCCTCACTGTTTTTGCACACACAGGCACACATTAACTTTTTGCGAACCCTTGGCCTTTTCTGCCATTGTTTTGAGAATATTTGGATTCATGTATGTAAATGCAGACATTACTGCTACCCATGGGAGCCTAGGTTTGAACTGCCAACAACACTTTGAGCTTTCTCCAGCAGACTGCCCTGCCCTCTCTCCGGATACGGGCTAAATCTCACCATGGTTACGCTCTTGCCATGGTTACTCTTCCCAAACGTGGCTGTGGCTCTGTTCTCTCACCATGGTTACTCATAAACCCTCCCAGCGTTGTTTGATCCCAGCAGACCTGCTCTCTCAGAGAAACATTTAGGCTGGGCGTCCTTACAACCTGTCTGGGCCGTCTTTACTGGACTAAGTACAGTGGGTGGGTTCTTTTCAAGAGTCTGATTGGTCAAAGACCCATTCCAACTGGGCTGAGGTCTTATACAGCAGGAGTAGTTCTGCTGTACCATTTTAGTCGCATCATTTTCTCCTGTTTTTTTCCTATAGTTGACTACGTTAAAGAAAACTTTTCAGACTTTACATACCCTAACCTTTGATTTCTGTATGTGCTTACCTGCAACCGTGGCTATTTCTCTTGAATGCCACTTTGACATTGTTACTGTGTTGTTCAGTATTTGTTAAGTTTATCACTGGATTCGTGCTTTTGTGGAAATTTTCTGAAAAGTTCTAACACCTCAAAAGTTGGCTTTGGAACGTTTCGGGTAATGATATATGCTTTGAAAGTTTTGGAAAAGTCAAAGTTCAATTTAATTTAATTTATTTATTTTGCTGACCTGGCCATAGCTTAAGTATTTAATATCATGTTTGTTATTATATTTAGAAACTATTGAAAATAACAAGAACCCAAATTTAGATGATTACAACATTTAGGATTACTGGCTTTTTAAAAAAAGAAAAGCTATATAATGACAAACATTAGCTGAAAACTGCAGAATTCATAGCTAAACAAAAAGCTGTTGGAAACAATTTTCAGAGTTACGACATTGTATTTATCACAGCTGACTATAGTTACAGTATAGCAGTGAAGTCAGGGGAGTCAATAACCTTTGTGGCTTCTGGATGTCATAACAACGTTAAGGTAGTGAGCGATGTTTATGTATGCGGTAATGTTTATAAAGCTGTGGTGCTGCTTAAAGGACTATCAATTTACATTGGTGACGGCTTATCTAAAACATGTGTGTGCAGTAAAGAATAAAATCTTGTAACCTCTGTATATTCACAGACCCGCCAACTGAGCTTCACATATGTACATTTATACCTGGAACCCCACAGTACAGCTTGAAATCTTTGGCTGCTGCAGCGAATGTGCACTTTCTTTCTCCATGCAGGTTCTTCTTTTATTTCATTTCTAAACTTATCCACTAATTCTGCTTCTTTTAGTCACTTAATATTGTTGTTTATATCATTGTTGAGTTGAATTAGTGGAACAGAATATCTTGGTTTTTATAAATGCTGCTTTTCGGGGGGTTGAACCCCTTTTTCTTCCATGTTAACCCGGTATCTAAGCACTGTAACTGATCGGTTTAAAGTCAGTTCTCAGAAAAACACACGCACTGTTGATATACTGAAAGGTAGATGGAGATGATGAATGTTTTCCGAGTGTTTTCTTACTTTAGGATATTAAGCAAAACACACACACACACACACACACACACACACACACACACACACACACACACACACACACACACACAGAGACACAACAGTCCTGGTGTTGTTGGGAGCAACAGAGACTCCATTCTGTCGGAGGGAACGCCTCTGTTTATTCTCCTTTCCTCAGCCCATGTATCAGGCTAAATGAGTCTCTCTGTGTGTTTATTTTCTCAGTCCTTCTGGGGTTATGCTTGGAGGGCTTTGTTGTTTATGGGGACATTTATTTCTTTTGTAAAAAAGCATGTATGAAAAGTATAGGCCGCTATTTGTGTGTGTATGCACATAGTTATGGAGGGAGTGCACCAAAATGCCTCAAGCATTTTCCACAATGATTCTTTTTCCAGGGTATTATACAGCTGCTCAGACAATAATGCCCTATTGTTTATTGTTTTGTGTGTGTGTGTGTGTGTGTGTGTGTGTGTGTGTGTGTGTGTGTGTGTGTGTGTGTGTGTGCGTGTGCAGGTACAATGGCTCTCTGCCCAACGGGGACCGAGGCCGACGTAAAAGCCGTTTTGCACTTTGTAAGAGACCGAAGGCAAACGGGGTGAAACCCAGCACAGTTCATGTTGCCTGCTCTCCACAGGCAGCCAAGGTGAAACACCACACACACACACACACACTAAGTAACACACAATACGGTAACATTTAGTCATGCCAGGGATGACCCCAGTTTTAAAAAGTATTTGAACAATGGTTTTTATATAGTGTTTACATGGAACACGCTGAATATGTATAAGAGAAATAAATGTGAACTGTCCAGTGAAAGCAACTCAGCCTTTTCTTGCAAATTCCTGGGAAGCACATATTTGTGTGTTTCCATCATCATTTATAAGGCCATCCAGAAATCCTCCAAAAACTGTTAAATGAACATGGGATCGTAAGGGTGTGTGAGAGAGGACCTTTGCTTTTTTCGTTTAACATCTGTACTTAATGGATTTTCTGTGGACATGCACTCTGTCCTCTCACTCGCTCACACACAGGCCAGGCTTTTAGCTGCAGTAATTTAAAGAGTCTGCAAGAGTGATTGTCCTTTTCTGTCCTGTGGGTGGTCCTGACTGACCGAAAAGACATTGAGGCTGTCTTAGGTCCAGCTAGTGACCACATAGCTGAAGTCTTCACCCACCGCACCCTTCCTATGTCTGTCTATTGTTCTCTGTATGAATCAATGAGGAGCTGTAAAAGGTGTTTTTGCTATAAAGCATGTTCAGGTTTGTTCCTTATGTACATTTGAAGTGATGAGTCTGATTTTAGAGGATCTACAGGACTTTTGTCTTTTTCCCCTCCCTATTCATCCATCCTTCCTCTCTTCCCTCTGTCCCAACAGGCCATAAGCAACAAAGACCAGCACAGCATCTCATACACTCTGTCTCGAGCCCAGACGGTGGTGGTGGAGTACACCCATGACAGCAATACAGACATGTTCCAGGTAACAAGCGTCAGGTTTTATCACTCTTTTAAGAAGCTGAGATTCCTTTGTGACCGTGGAAACAGCAGTTGAGAAAAACACCACAGTGACCTTCTAGTAACTGTCCTGGAGCTTTCGATCATATCACATGATATTCATCAGCAGATGGAAAAAAAAACTCATTAACTCTTGAAATCTTGAGGTGTACTGATTGCGTTTTGTATTAAGCAATACAACAAGTGTTCAACACATAATACTGTTGATACGTCATTCATCGTAGTCAGGCATGGATGAAAGTTTTTGTTTCTGGAATATAAACATTGTGTGAAAAACCCAGCGTTTTTCAAGAGTCAGCCTGTTCTTTGCTTGAATATAGCATTAACACTCTGGGAAGCCACTGTGTGCAGTGATTGTGGTACAGTGGTGATGCTGAGTACGAATCATTATAGTACAGAATGTCCTCAAAGTTATTATGGGTTTTGTACAAGTTAGCAATGCATGTGAACTATGTGAAAAATTGTCTACAAAGTCATCGAGCTTCGTGTAGTTTATAAAAGAGAGAGCTCCTTTGCTTGCAGTTCCTTCCTTGCTACATCTACCAGCCAAACTAGAGTTACAATATTTCAAATTCAATATTATTCAAATGCCTTCTCAATGTTGCACCATGTGTTTTTTTTTGGTCATCCACTGATTTCATTCTTTTTAGTTTTGAATGGGCCCCGTATTTCAGATAATCTCCATTTATTCCTTAAACAGCTTTTGTTTCTATTTTTCTGTTGTTATTCCCCATAGACAATTGTTTATTATTATCTCATAGCTGGTATGCGTTCTCATCTTGATATCTTGTCTGGTACACATCTTTGTCTCTCTCTCCACCAGATCGGTCGATCGACAGAGAGTCCCATTGACTTTGTAGTGACGGACACAGTTGCGGGCAGCCAGAGTAACGCAGACACCCAGTCGGTTCAGAGCACCATCTCCCGCTTCGCCTGCCGCATCATGTGCCAGCGCACGCCGCCTTACACCGCACGCATCTATGCCGCGGGCTTCGATTCCTCCAAGAACATCTTCCTAGGGGTGAGCTGTGTTTCGTCTGGTGCCTCAGACACTTGTAGGCGAGTGTGAGAGCATAAAAGGCAGAAAAATGGAGGGATAAAGCACTAAAGAACCACAAGGAAATGTAACAGAAAAACTCAGGAACATGACAGATGAAAGAAGAGTCACACTGCTTGTGTTGTGGCAATATGAAAGATAAAACCTTTAACCTGTTTCCTTTTCTCCATGACAGCAGAGGGACAACAACTGATGTCCTGTCAAAGTGTCCCTGGCTGCAAAATTAAATTCACACATGCTCAATATGAAAAAGAGGAGCTGGCTCTTGATAATTTACTTGCTTTTTTTCAAACTGCAGGATGTCATCTGGACATTTTTGCGTCCACATGTTGCTACAAAATGTTCCACTACTCCCTTTACCTAAATACCTATACTGTGCTTTACACCCTGTTAAGTTCAGATGTTTGGGGTTGAGTGCATACAGAGTATGCCATGTCCCAAGTCAACTGAGTGACAAATAGCACATGTATTTTACATACAATGAACATTTCAGTTGTCCCCATCCTGCTCACATCCGCCCACGTCTTTGTTTTCGTCAGGAGAAAGCTGCTAAGTGGAAGACGTCTGACAGTCAAATGGACGGGCTGACCACAAACGGCGTGCTGGTGATGCACCCTCGAAACGGCTTCACCCAGGACTCCAAACCGGGGGTCTGGAGGGAGATCTCGGTCTGCGGCAACGTCTTCACCCTGCGAGAAACACGCTCGGCACAGCAGCGGGGAAAGATGGTGAGAGAAGATGCAAGACATGAAAAAAATATAGCGCCACGTTAAGTTATCTTGGTGCGTTGATTGTTCCAAAAACATTCAGAACAGAGATTCAACTGCTCAGGAGCTTTGGCATCCACAGCCAGGGGGTGTTCACAGAGTCTTTTGAGATTCACCTCAATTGAACATTGCTGATTTGTAAAGAAACTGATAACAGCTTGGCTTTTTTAAGAAGATAGTGATGATGATGATAACCTCACTAATCGCAATACAAAAAAAGATACAAACTGCTGTGGAACGCAGGCAGCTGACAGTTGACAACTATCACCATTAAATATGCAATAACTGATGTTTTTAGCCACTTGGGTGCAGCGGCAACAAGTTGTGAACACAACATTCACAACATTTAAGTTGATATGGTGAACCTTTCAGCAAACAGTTGCTTATTTCCACATCCAGCAGTTACGGAGCAACATTATCATTTATTTAGAGTTGTGTATGTGGCCACCTGAGGAATGTCAGCCTGGTACTCACTCTCCTCTTAGCTCTGTTTTTGATCTCCACCAGCTCCTGAAGGAAATATCTGGCTCTTTAGCTGCTGAATTCTCCGCTGTGCTCACCAGCTTGACCCTAACTGTGTCTGTCTGCTGTTTGCTGCTGAGCATGCAGCCGAAACCAGCGCTACCCGAGTGGTGAGAGTGAACCAAAGCAGTAAAGTTGCGGGCCAGACAGCCAAAGAGTGAGCTGAACCTCACCAGAAAGCTCCATAAAGCTGAGGGGGGAGTCAGTCAGTCAGAGCTTAACACCACATGGAGGTTATCGGGATGCCGTCTCCATGGCAGCAAGTCCGGCTGTCAAAACTGTGGGTAACAGGACCTCGTAAGAGGATCCTCCAGCTGACGCAAGAGTCTCTCAGCCAATCACAGCACTCTCGCCACCTGTGGCCTTTGTCTGATTGGATCTAGGTTGTTGGTGATATGTTTAATTAGGTCTTTATTTTTTCTCCCTTCCATCTTCCCTCCCACATCAACCATCAAACGGCAGCTCACAGTCAGCATGTCCGCAGTTCAAACATTAATCTGTCTCTTTATATGGCATCCCACCTGTTTCCAAGTCTCTCCGGCGAAGCACGAATTAACAGCCCTCTTATCTCCACCTGGCCTTTACCATCCAGAGAGTTAACCATGTGTGCATTATCTGCTGCTATAGAAACCGCTCATTATTTCACAGTTGATGGACAATTTAGGTTGTCAGCTGTAGGAAAGCACCTATTTTCATTATGTACGGTGATAGAACATGATGGGCTTTAATTGTCGGACTGAATGCACGCAGGAGTGGAGAACACTCAGTGAAGTCTTGTGTCATTCTGGTTGATGGCGATGATGCTGCACAGATAATTTGTGTGATGTTTAGGAATATTTTTAAGGATTATGTTAGTTTATTGTAGGCAGTATTACTGTGTGCAGATATAAAAAGACTAACTAGAGTGAAATTGGTACTTATTTGCAAATTTTTACAGTTGATTTTGTCCTTGTCTGCTACAGCATACATATCTGCTCTGTAAATCACGTGTCCTGTGTTCTCCTTTGAGAATAAAATCAGAAATCAAAAAGGAGAAATTTATATTTTTTTGGTTTTATGATGGTGCCCCCTAGTTTTGCATGAATTCATGGGAATACCTATAAGAGGGCAGATTACTGGCCAGCTGTGTGGAGGTGAGAGAGGAGCCAGGGTTTGAACTTCGCTCTCTAGCTCTCTCTTTTTTGTCATTCTTGGCACAACTATTTCTGTAACTTTCCATGTGAACAACTGAGTGCAACTCTGTGAATGTCTTCAAGGAGAGAATGTCTGAGAATGTGCGCTGTCATCCCCGTTTTTAAACCTTAGCGTGTTGTGGTCTCCCCCCAAACCCTTGTCCTGTGGTCCTCACTCGACAGCACCATTGCCACCAAAATGCTGGGTGCGTCCCGATACGCACACTTCTGAGTACTCAGGTGTCAAGTAGCAGACAAGTATGTCCAACATCGGAGGAAAGGCTAACACACAGTACAGGACTGTATAATAATCAACACACACGGAGAAGCTGAAGTTTAGGACATGTTGAATTTAGTGTGAATATAATTATTAATGTCCAAAAAACGGCACAGATGGTTACCACTTAATATTAACAATCTTTTCGTATTGTTGGGACTGATAATAATGATATTGTGCAAATAAATATTAAATATCATATCTTTTATCAACATTTTGAGAAATAAGACCCAGCCTTAAAAATTTGACCAGACCAAAGCTATTCAGAATAATATGATGTTATGTGTCTTTTAGATACAGTACCCAGTCAAACCTCTTCCAGCTTCTTACCCTTCCCCCTCAATACCTTTGAAAGTACACGGCTCGGTAAATGGGATAACTGCCGTGCATTAGTGAGGGTTAACATCTGAAGGACTGTCTGATTTTTTTGGGGGGGGGGTGTCATCTCAGCTTGTTTGCCAAAAAGCTCTCAAGGCTGACTTGTATGTGTGTGTTAATAGGTACCTGCGGTGTGCTTTTGGATGATTTTGGGGCTTTTAAAATCCCTTGTTTGTAATCTCTGTCCATTAGATTATTTAAAGAAAATAACCACCATCAGGAAAAATTGACTCCTGCTGTTTAGTTCAAGCTGTAAAGCCCAGAGATATGTAGTAGCTATTGTGAGGTTTTTTTGGATGGACTCACTCAGCTTTGCCAGTGGGGGCAGCTGGTTTCCCTTCTACATTTTGACACAAGGCTGAAGCCAGAATAATTAGGAATTTCTTACAGTGCAGTTCACACACACACACACACACACACACACACACACACACACACACACACACACACACACACACACACACACACACACACACACAGGTTTTTATTGAGCCTGCTGTGGGGGCTGTTGTGAAGTATGATAAATGGAAAGAGTACAGTGTCTGAGCTCCTGCTGTGTTCAATAAAAGCTTTTGTGCTGACAAATGATCTTCTTTAGCATGATTAAATTATAACTGTGTGTCAAGAATGAGAGTGTGCGAATCGACCCTGAGCACTACAATCATTAAACTTGAATGAGATTATTTATTGATCAGGCAAACAGTTTTTCATGCGGTCAACTTTTATTTTGACGTGGCGGTAGGTTAATGATTACAAGAGCAGCCTCGTGAAGTAAAAGATGCTGGTTTGAAATCGGCTGCGAAAAATCTGGCAGAAGAAAAACAACTGTTTCCCTTGAGCGAGACAGTGAACTCATACCCGTTCCAGTTGAGCGGCTTGTTGGCCAGCAGCAGAATGACTACGGTTTGGCTGGGCAGATGTGAACGTGTGTTATTTTATCAATGTGACATAAAGAGCACACATGCACTCAGCGAACCTTTCCTGGATACATGAAGGTTAAAAAGCGTCACCAGTGGGGACATGTCACCCAGTGGCAGCGTAATACTGGTGCCACAGAAATGTGTGTTCCCCGAGACTCACGGTGATCTCAACACCAGCGTCAACATGAGTGATCGCGCCCCAAAAACCCTGGGTGCTCTCTCTATCGTCCCACTCAGTCCTTCTCTCTTACATCTTCTTGTCTTCGTACCACCTGGAATTTCCCTCCGTGATCTGATCTGACCAGAGCCAAACTGAGTGATTCTACAAGACTGTAATTTGATAAATTTTCCTGGAGCTTTTGCCTTGTTCTTTCAGTTTTTCTCATGTCATCTTGCCTCCAGCTGTTAGTCCCCTGTGTCCTCCCTGTTTCACTCAGCGGTCTGACAGAGAAACGGCAATGCTGCGGTTACACTGCCACCCGGTGTGTTCGGATGAGTACTACAGGCCTCAGTTTGAAGCAGGAAGCAATCTTATATCCATCTGTCCGTTCTCTGAGCTGCTTATCCAATTCAGGATCACACAGGGCTGGAGTCAATCCCTGCACGCATGGCATCTAAAAATCTTGACTACAGCGCTGATGTAATAACATCTGGCGCCATCATAAATTCAGAATATGGCTGTTGGCTCTTAATCTTGTTTGATATTTAATTATCTCAGCATATGACCTGCTGTATTTTTTATACACACACACACACACACACACACACACACACACACACACACACACACACACACACACACATATATACATAGAGAGAGAGAGATATTACTACAGTTACAACTACAGTTGTTAGTAGCAGCCCATGTCTATAACCCTCTTTGTCTCTCTCTGTTTTAGGTGGAGACGGAGACTCAGGAGCTCGTCGACGGCTCTCTCATCGACCTCTGTGGCGCGACCCTGCTGTGGCGCACTGCAGAAGGCCTGTCACGCACTCCCACCCTCAAACACCTGGAGGCGCTGCGGCAGGAGATCAACGCGGCCCGCCCGCAGTGTCCGGTGGGCTTCAACACACTGGCCTTCCCCTCAATGCGTCGCAAGGACACGCCGGACGAGAAGCAGCCGTGGGTCTACCTCCAGTGTGGCCACGTGCATGGTTACCACAACTGGGGCAACCACCGCGAGGAGAGGGAGGGCCGGGAGGGCCGGCAAAGGGAGTGTCCCATGTGCCGGGCCAAAGGGCCGTACGTGCCGCTGTGGCTGGGCTGCGAAGCGGGGTTTTACGTGGATGCCGCCCCGCCCACTCACGCCTTTAACCCCTGCGGCCACGTTTGTTCAGAGAAGACGGCGGCCTTCTGGAGTCAGATCCCACTGCCGCACGGCACCCACACCTTCCACGCCGCCTGCCCCTTCTGTGCCCAACAGCTTACTGGCGAGCAGGGCTACGTCAGACTCATCTTCCAGGGACCCCTCGACTAGCACGGGCGACTTCTCAGCATCCTGTGAGTGAGGCAGAGCGGGAGCTTTTCGTTCGGACGCTGACCCTGCATTGAAAACGCAAACCTACCCAGATTTCTTTTTTTTCCTCTGCAGTTAAGATAAAAACTTTTTTCTGGACTTTTTGTCTCTTTCTCATTTTTAAGTGACCTTTGTATTGCTTTTTCATGAATAACAACAAAGATTTCTATATTTTCATGTGAAACCAGAGACACAAAAACCAAACAAAGAACACTGCTGGGTAAACTTTTTGTGTTTGATTCTCGGAAAGAACTTTTAACAACAGTATTTATCTAAATTACTAACATACCGTAGTGCAAACATACGGTTTTTATTCATGTTTATTGTTGCAATATACATCTGTGTACATCTCTTAGAGCTAATTTAAACAAAGATGTTTATTTATGGCCCAGGAACCATTGCTTCATTCTTTATCGGTCAGATACGCTTATCTTCAATACTATTTAGCATTTTAATTTGAGAATACAGTATATTGTTAATCAGATATAAGGTTCTAGGTGTGTTCTGAGGGTTCGTTCTGTGTCTTTCCCCCACGTTCACCTCTCAGATCTGATTGTCGTATTTATACACCCCGTCCTCTGGCGTGCTCTCACTTTGTGTGTTAACCCTTCAGTTATACTTCTTTCATTAGGCATCACCATGGCCTTCTCACATTCAAAGCAATAGATTTGGACCCGAAACCTTCTAAAGCATTATGGGAAGCCGAGTCTTCTAGGCTTCTTTGTAAAACACTCAGACGGCCTGAACGACTGCTCCCTCCCTTTAAAGTCTGAGTGAAACGTTTCTGTGGGTGAGTGATTTTTTTTTTTTTTTTTTTTTCCCCCTCTCTTCCTCTTCCTGATCACAGGTTAGCCATGATACCGCAGCTATGTAGCTAATGTCGCACACCAGGCAGACACACACACACACACACACACACACACACACACAATAACCAGACATGACCAAATACTCTCTATTATATTAAAAGTGGAAAGGAACTTGCTCAACGAAACTCATGGTACAAAAATAAGAATACAGATTAAAATGACAAAAAGTGCTGCAGCACCAGTGTGGACAGTCTGGTTTATTCTGCTTCTCTGCTGTGATGTTTGGGGCTTAACTGCACAGTTACAGCAACAATAATGACCATTATTCTGCCAGACACAGTATTATGATCATTATTAATCTCTGTTAATTATGCTCAGATGTTGGCATCTCACAGCAACATCGTGACTGTTCTGAACCACAGACAATGAAGTAAAAATGTTGACTCTTGCCAGTATTGTGAAATGCCCCGTGTGAGTAGTAACGATGTGTTTTATTTTGAAAAGCCTAGATTCACTGCACCATTTCGGGGACGATTTGAAACACTAGCCAAGATTTGTTTAGCCGTACGTACAAGGATGCAAAGGAGGAGTTGAGTCATTTCAACATCAATTCAATGTGCTTCTCTTTCTTTCACCTGAACTGTCACAGTGCAGGAAGCCCCATCCATCGGATACATCAAGCAAGCAGCTAAACACACTTAGGAAAAAGACAACTGTAGCTGTTTGACTCAGGTTTGACACACACGCGCACACACACAGGCTTCAAGTTCTGAAACTCTCTTTATGGATGTGTGTGTGTACTTATCAGGGCTTTGTATTAATTTGTGCTTTCCAAACAGTGTGTTGATGTTGTCCCCAAAGAGCGTTTTAGGGTTGACGAGCTCCACAATGTGAGTACAAAATATCAGGACTGCCTATTTTTTATTTTATTTTGTTGTGGACCTAAAACTATGATGAGAACTGATGTGTTTCTATATGTGTTTTGTTTGTATATTGCATTATACAGAGAAGTGTCTCTCACCCCTCATTGATATCAATGGGGTGGACAATATAATAGAAACACATTATAATGTAACACAATTCAACAGCACCGCAAACTGCGTTCTCCAAAACGATCACACAGCTGAATCAACACAAACTGGACATTATAACCTTCGTGAGGACTTATTGCAGGACTGTTGATTAAGACTGCATTAGTTTTAGCTGGAGGTGTACCTAATAAACTGCCAACTGAGTGTGTGAATAGCTGGTTCAACCCAATCCAGAAGTGCTCAGAAAATGGAAATCTGAGCATCTACAATCCTGTGACCGGTGTTGGGCAAGTTACTTGAAAACTGTGTTCAGTTACTCGCTGAAAGAGTACTTGCGTAACTTTGTGCCTTTAAACAGCTCCAAATCTTCTACACCCACACGTCACATCTTTCTTATCTAACACGTGTAGAAACAAAAAAGAAAAGACACTGAAGTGTATCAAGCAGGCAGCCCTACAATCTGGAGGGATTTACTGACCATCCAGCAGCTAGATTAGCCTCCGTGACTGCACACAGCTCTCCGCAAGTCCCAACCTCAGGCCCCAGGTTACAAAAACCCCCAACTCTAAAAAAGTGGTGACTCCTGATTGTACACATACCTGTGGCTCAACAACACACAAAATTTAACTGGAGTCACATTTCTCCTCTTTTGGCAGAGGCTACCGCCTACCCTGCACCTCAGCCATATCCCGGACCAGTCTGCCCACTGAACAGATTGTTATGTCAGCTACTGTTTCTAAAGTCCAGACTGACTACAGGGACTACAGACAAGCTCTGACTTTCACAGAAAAAACTGCCAAAAAAAACTAAAACAATTCGCTGTGACCCTTCTCTCTGCCTTGACAACAACACACACGGACGGAGACAAAATGGTGAGTGTAGAGAGGATGATCCTGATATTTTGTAGACTGAGTGAAAGCACAAATACTCCCAGACTCCTGCTGCGCGCGCACACACACACACACACCACGTCCCGCTACGTCACTGCAGTTAGGCCGCTCCGCTCCTGCAGCTGCGGTCGGCGCGAGAACGAGACACACACACTCGTACTGTAGGAACTTTCCGACGGTGAAGCAGCTTTGCTGGTCAGAGTCACTTCCACACTCTCAACACAACACGCTCTTCCACATACACAGAGCTTCTGCGGGAATCCTAAGCATGTATGTGTGAACGCGCACGCGTGTGTGAGAGGATTGTTAATTTAATGCGTTTCATGATGATTGATTGTGTACGGTCTTCAGTTTGTGTCCACACGTTAGTTCTCCACACACGGATCATTTTCATCGGTATCCCCCGGCGCTGGGACTGCGACACGCTAACTCACCTCAGGGAGAAAAACAATGACCTGTGTCACACCTACACACACACACACACACACACACACTCTGCTAAAGTCTTCTGAGGATACCTCATAAGTTAAAAAGTCAATCCTGGATGTAAAGTTTTGTCTCTCCTCTGCTTCACCCTGTCTTGTTGTGGTTTTCTTTCATGGTCTCTGAGGCGCCGTGTCTCTCTGTGGATGAAGTGTGTGAGTAAGGGCTTCACTCTTGTCTCTGTGCTTTTACCGCCACCTTGTTTTTAAACAAACACACATCCGTCAGTCGTCAGCCCCCCCCCACACCTACTCTTCTTCTTCTTCTCCTGTCCGGTGTCTCCTTGTGCTTATTAAGGCAAAAGCAAAGAATGTTTCCAGCAAACACTTTTTTGTAACAACTTTAAACAATAAAGTGTAAAAGTGACACATTTCACTGTGCCAGGTGTTTTTTTTGTTTGTTTGTTTGTTTGTTTTACAAAAACTAACAAAATCTGTTTGTTTTGCAGCTTAGAAATTGGAAGCAGAGAGGTGGATATTGTATAATAATAATAATAATGATAGACAGCCTTGGACTTCTGCTGTTTTGTTGACTCATTAACAGAGGCAGTACAATGCACCACGACGGGGGCCTGGTGTAGCAGACTCTGAGCGCAACCCTGACCTCTGAGCTGACCAAGCCCCAGCTCTCAGTTCCAGACGAGCTGACCTGAGTCACTTCGGTCGACTCCGAGTGCGTTCACTCTTGACTTGAGTGCGTGGGCGCGGTGACTGAAGAAAGCCATCATCAGTGGAGCTCCCACACTGCACGATTCACCACGGCAACCGGTAAACTCAGAGCAGTGGAGCGAGAAATATTAATGTGTGACATTAATGCGCGTTCATCTTACAAAACACAGAAGCAGCGGTAAAAGCGCCTGAGTTGGAGAAAACGGCCAATAACGTAACATAATTATATTTTATTGGGCGTGGGCCACCAGGCCACATTATTTAGCAGACTTGGATTTCCTTAATGGACAGTTAAGTGTGTTTAAAGCGCCGCTGGCAGCAGAAGATGAGAATACAGCACAAACAGATGAGACATAAGTTTATTTATAAACCTGTGATTGTGACCTCATGGTCTGACCCAGTAACAGCCGCGTGATTTTTGGTGATTTACAGTTGGGAAAAGCATCACGGTTAAAGCTGAGTGTAAATTTTTAGACGTCTACCTTACAATTAAAAATCTTGCATATTTGATTTACAGTATCATATATTGTGCTACATAATTGTTTATCATAATAATGATGTAATAATAATCACTGAAGTGCTGTTAAAACCAGTTAAGACCGTGTGCAGCCTATATTCAAAAACTCCCTTTTAAACTCACATTTAGTCTGGTTTGAAAAATCTAAAATAATGTTTTTCAGCTGCACCAAAATCACTCACGCTCACTCAGAAATATATTCACAAAATCTCCAATATAAGATGATAACTATGATAGGAAAGTTCCATCGATGCGACCAGTCACAACACGAGTAATGATTATTCACTGATCAATGTTGAGAAGCTTTACATAGGTTGTTTTTTTTTTGTTTTTTTTTTTTTAACAGCGATTACTACAGTAGCCTAACGTACCGTCAACGTTTGACAGCTTGACGGTTGTCTTCAAGTCCACGGAGTCCCAGTGTTATGAAGACGGACGGTGGATAGATTTTATTCACAGACGACGTCTAATATTTGACCTCGAGGACAGAGAGAAAACTCAGGGTTCGTTGAGCAGGCGAGGTCAGTAGCTGGCTCCGCCTTAAAGTGATCAGTGTGTCTGGAACAGAAAACTCAGAGTTTCCCCTCAATTCAGGATGAAGAAACGCAGAGTTTCTGAACCACACCCGAGCTCGGACACTTCGACCTTTGTGAGGCTTGAAATGGTTTTGTTGAGACTCTGTGATTTATATGCTCCTGTACTGGATCGGGTCATGGTTGCTGCGGAATACTTAACTCAAAGTGGGTCTGTGGATGTTTGTGTCCTAGTGGAATCCATGTCTGAGCTCCTGCTTATTGTTAACTTGGTTTGCTCTCTGGGGGGAGAGGAGGCCTGGTTTGCATAAAAGCACGCGTTTCCTTGCATAGTCCGGCTACACTGTATTCGTCAAACATTTTTCCCTGTATCAAGGTACTATTACTATCTTGCTGTATGGGCACCTGAACGTGTGTGTGTGTGTGTGTGTGTGTGTGTGTTCGCTAATACTTAATGATACTTGTTACAACATGTTGCACTAAATGTGCAGAAACTGGCATTTACATACTGTAAGCTATAGGCTCTCATCTCCAGATATCGTAGGTGAAAACCAGGTCCTAAGTACTAAAACTAGAAGAATACAACAACCTGCTCTGCTTAAACCTGCATTAAGTTTTTTTTTTTTTTTTTTTTATTTTCCTTTTATTTCCTAATACTGACAGAATGAAGGAAATACAAAAATTATCTTAGAAATCTGCTAAAAGTACTATTGTAGTACAGGTTATCTATTAAAAAAAAAAAAAAAAAGATTCTGGTCTTGTCTTCTTGCGGTGTTAAGATGCAGGCCATTTAAATGTAGTTTCATGGTTTCAGTTCTGACCTGGGACCTTTGTGAGTCGTCCTCCTCCTCATCCTCCGCCTCCGTGAACAGCTCCCTAAATATGAAGACGTGATGCCACCAACCCGTTGAAACGACACAGAATTAACCAGGTCTACTGTGCCCCATCACCACAGCCATATTGTGCATCCCTGCAATAGTTAGGTTTTTGCAGATATCCGATATGGATGCCACTGGAGGGAATTCTTGTCCCCGGACGAGTTTACTGAGGAATTTAGTGACTGTGGGCGTAGAGATGCAAGAGATGACACACGCTCAGTATTTCATATTGCACTTTATTCAGCTCTGACGAGGCAGAACCGGGCTGGGCTGAGACCTCGTCACTGTCACAGATCAACATTTATTGCTTTCAGGCCCCCGGTGCGCACGTGACGGACCCGTCCCAGGTATTCTCACAGCGAAACTTCGTGGTACGTGTTTTTAAAACGTCCTGTCTTGCTGTGTGTGAAGAGTTACCGCTGAATGACGGGATGGACAGAGGCATGAGGTGTCGTACAACATGAAGGTCAAAATGTGGACAAACGTCACTGGATAAAAACAGGAAAATAATGCACAATGTGATTTTTTTTTTTTTTTTTTTTTTTTTAAATCATCTACATCACACTGGGACAAATAAAGGCCTTAACTTTAAAATGATATAATTTCAACGGCAACACAAAATTTCACGGCATTGTTATCACGCCTTGATATGGATCAAAGCTGCAAGGCAGAACAAAGAAACAGAAGCTGTTCTGGTATCACATGGGTGACATGTCGTTTCCTCTTCTATGGCACAAACTCCTGCAAGCATTTTTTTTTTCTTTCCCTCCCCCAGTCATGACCAGGTAGGCCTGGACACTGGAGGTGTAAATATTATCCATTGGATGTGTGTTCTGCGCTCTATAATGTGGAGCAGTTGTCATTGGTCTGGGAGAAGGTTACCGATTTATTTCTCAGCACAAACTCCACTTCAGGATTGACCTCTGCATGGTTCCACAAAATCATAATGTACTGTTGTTATCGTCATGTAAAAAAAAAAAAAAAAAATCTAATTTTGGTGATTTTTGATGTTTTAAGTTAACGCTGCAGTGATTAATATTTTTTTTGTTAACGGATCAAATGACTTGTGAGAGGTGTTGCTTGAAGGTGATGACACCAAATAAGAGTTATCGTTGGACTCATCAGTTCAGCTCATTGTTTTGGTTTTCCAGCCTTCAAAGTTACAGTTTTTTTTTTTTTTTGTTTTTTTTTTGTTTATGTCTCATTGCTCTTATCAGCGCAGTTTTCAAACACAGCAGGCAGCTGTTTTCTGCAAAAAAAAAAAAAAAAAAAAAAAAAGCCGATAACCCACTAACTGACCAGGACCAAATGACAGTCAATGGTCTAGTTCAGCAAGTGCCAATAAAACCATTGCAGAAGAAGAGAGCACAATGTGGCATTTTTGTTTCATGTATTAATTTGAAGAACATTACAACCTCCTCATCGCTCCACGCAGTTTTCATCTGGCGCAATGTTTAGTATCTTCGGTGGAGTCGCAACGCTTTACGTACGTCATGATTTATTCTCCGAGTCTGTTTCCACTGCATTTTGTCACATTTTCTCTCTTTTATTCTTTGATTCACCAACTTTTCCACCTCAGCCAAGTGTAAAAAGTTTTGTGATATCTGCACCTTTTAAAAAAAAACAAACAATTCCCAGTGTTTCCACTCACACTTTTCTCTGTTCATTAAAAACAGGTGGACCGGCTGGTAAACACAGCGGAGCATTTAGCTGCTAAAATGCCAGATATTTCCTTCAGGAGCTGGTAGGTGGTGACCAAAAAAAGAGCTAAAAATGAGTGGATATTGGATTTCAATAGCCAGAAACATGAGTCCAAATGAATAATAATGCTGCTCTGTAATGCACTTGCCATAATAACTGAAAAAGTGATGATGAATGGAGGTGTTTTGTTTATAGCTTGTTATTCAAGTTGCAAAATTTGAATTTTTTTTTTTTTTTTTATCAATGCAGGCTTTAAATGGAGGATTCCTTATGACTGGCTCCATTCATAACTTTGCAGTAGCCAGGAACATTGTTATAACATTTTTTTAAATTTATTTTTTATATCATCCACCAATTTTTCTGGAATGCATAATATGTCTGAATTTCAGAGTAACTGTACCACTTTTTTTATTTGACTTATCACAGGGTGATGTTGTGACTCAGTGAAGGGATTGAATCTTCTCGTGTGGATGTTGTGTGTGTGTGTGTGTGTGTGTGTGTGTGTGTGGGTGTGTGTGGGTGTGTGTTTTCTCCCATGGTTCAGTTTAGGTGAACTGGAAACTGCACTGTCTATAAGTGTGAGCGGCTGTACGTGTTAGACTGGTGACATCAGAACACATCTTATGGGTTCAGCTGAATTGTAGAACCATGTTGAGGCCCATAGTGAGGTCTTTGTGCTTGAAAAAAATAAATTAAAAAAAACGGTCAAAACTTCTCCATGATTTCAGAAACCATGACTTTACTCAAACACTACGTGATTGCATTGGCAGTGCTGTATGTGCACACTGAGGATGAAGATGATTAAAAATCACCAGGTCTGTTCTTTGATTTGCAGTCCTGTTGGTATCCTTATTAATATCTATTTCAAATCTATTTAGGCAGGTTTCTAGTGTATTTTCTGCTCAGGCAACACTCAAAATCACGAGTTAAAGGAACAAAAAATAAAATCTGAAGTGTTGCTTTTCTCTCTATCATTTATATAAGTCATTATATAGAGTGAGAGCTATGACTAGCTCACTATTAATACTATTAAAGGTTTATATTATATAATAAACAGCCTGTAGAGGGCAGTATACGCAAGCAACAAGCACTCCAACAACCAACCATATTAACTACTTTCTAATGACTGCAGAGTAGCACTGCACATGCAATCACACACAGCTCACAATCATTTGATGTCGGGTAAACATGACAAACGGGTCACATGACTGGGATAAAGCCAACTTGGTCACACGGTGGGGCGTGGGCGGCGGCGGCGGGGGGGGGCCTCAGTGGTCCAGGATGCGGAGGTTGCCGGACACGATTTTGTTCTCCAGCATGGAGCCCGCTGGAATATCGATCCGATCCCCGTGGTTGGCGATGATGATGACGGTGCCCTGCCAGGAGGAAGCGCGATGGGTTTAGTTCAGTGGTGGAAGAGGTACTCAGATCCTGTACTTAAGTACAATGTAAAAAAATTCTCCATTACAAGCAAAAGTCCCGCATTCATGATCCTATGTAAGTGAAAGTACAGAAATACACATTTTACTGAAAATATCAAAAGTAAAGTTGTCAAAGTCATTCTGCAGCCAATTTTTGATTATTAGTATTATATGAAAGTGCTGACAGCTCATGGACACCTGATTGTATTTAAATAAGATTATTGTATGTCAATTATTAATCTGAAAAGTAACTTAACTGCAAGATAAATGTGGTGGAGTTAAAAGTACAATATTTCTTGCTGAAATGAAAGTAGTGGAGTGGAAGTGTGAAGTAGCTTAAATAGAAATACCCCAGTAAAGTACAGTGCAAGTATCTCAAAATTGTACTGAAGTACTTGAGTAAATGTACAAACTTAGTTACTTTCCACCACTGGTTCAAACCAGGATTTGATTAAATCAGTATATGACATCCAGCTGCCACCAGGGTCAGTAACTTTCAAAGACTTTAACACAGAAAGCTTCTGTTACATCCTCATTACATCCCTGTTTAAAATATACATGATCTGAGAGTTGAAACCGGATTAGAATCTCTCAGGAATGGAAAGCGAGATTTCTCTGCAGCTTTTCACCCACAGCTGCCTCGAGTGTTTCTCCGCACTTCATCCCTACCACGTGAGCGAATATGGAAACTAAAAATCATCTACGGTTTGCAGCTTTTTTTTTTTTTTTTTTAATAGCCACAGTGTATCTCTACCATCGTGCACCGTCACTAAATAAATAATGCATTCGTCTTTCTGGGTTATCACACTCAACCGAAGAGAGTTTTCCACATCTAGATCAAATGCAAAATTAATTTCATGGTTAAATGCCATTTATGCCCTTAAAACCCTCTAAACCCCAATTTTATTTAACATGAAAGTTAATTTTAAAGTGGGGCTGGATTTAGAGCACAGTACAACAGAGGTTTTCACCAAAGAGAATGATCATTTTCCTCAACTTACTTCCAGTAAAGCGTCATTTGAGTGAAGATGTTTACCTTGAGCGAAACGTTCTTCCCGAAGGTGACGTCTCCAGACACTGTCAGGTGGTCGAGCTCCAGCATGTCGGGGATGCTCTCGAAGCGGGTCAGGTACTCCTGAACCTGATGGACATTGGAGGACATTCGTTTACTTTTCGGGATAAGGATCTGCTTCATTGCTTTCGGCTACATTGATCCTCTATGGAAAGAAAATTAAAGCCACTGAACTTTATTTTAAATTCTAGTTAAGAGCCCGATTATTTAAAAAATGTCAAATAATGTCATACTGACATGTAAGAAAATCCAGTTTCGAGGCCTCAGAAGTGTCACAAAAGATACTTCTAGTATAATGAATAATTTCTGAGACAGTTACTATAAAAGTAATGAAAATGCCTAGAATTATTAATTTTTACATTTCTGTACCGTCAGTTTATGCTCTTTAGTAAAGTCACAGAAAAAAAAAAAGCTGCACGTAATGTTTAATACCATATCGGGGCTTAAATGTGAGATGGGAAATTATAGATACATCTTCCCAAAAAGGAATAAATGAAAAATTTTAGATTTTCCTTAATAAATGATGTTTTTCTTTATATCTCTGTGTGTGCTTGTGTGTGTGTGTGTCTCTATATATATATATATATATATATATATATATATATATATATATATATATATATATTTTTTTTTTTCCTTGTTTTATTTCTACATTTATATATTTCTACATTTATCTATTTCTACATTTACCTATTGATTGATGATGAACGCATTAAAAACCTGACCTCTGGAAAACCTAAAAAGATATTTTGTATGCAATTTCTGGAAGCTCTGAGCAAATCAAATGCCAATAAAACCAAAACGACCTGCATGGATACACAGGACGAGAGGAATGCAGCTCATCTCATTTTACATTTTATCTTTTGTGATTTGGGTGGACTAAAAACATTGGACGTCTGCTGTGTAGTTTTGCATTTTTGCGCCAGTGACGCTTTAGAAAAAGGGAAGACGTGGCACCTCAAATCATAACAAAACCTCCCATTCAGTCCAAAGTAACCAAACTCACTCAATCATCATGTTTTTATACTTCCACTTTCGTCATCACTACCTTGGTGAAGGAGCTGCCCAGCTTGACGTGCGGCGTCGTTGGGAACTCCCTCTTGGGGCTCATGGTGAGAGAGCCGGCGTCCAGGCTGTACAGGTTGGACATGACCAGCAGCAGGTCCGACGTGGTCTTGACGGGCAGGAAGCGGCTGCGAGGTACGTTTATTCCCAGGGCATTGTCGAAGCACTTGATAGCCGCGCCGACCGCCGTCTCCAGCTGGATGACGTTCTGTCCACCATCAAGTGTCTGATGACAACCAAAAGAAGGCGTTTAAAAACAACGTGAAGAAGAACAAGAAGCGTTTGCAATTAGTTCTCTGATTTCAACGTGCCAAGAGGAAGTTACTTTTATATTATTAGACGTACTTTATTATTATTGTACTGCACATAACTTGCATTGTAAACCTTCTCTGCCTGCTTTGGCAACAGTGTACTTACCTGTTAAGCCATGCCAATAAAAAAAAAAAAGAAAAAAGAAAAAAAGGAAATAGTTAGGTAGCTGCTTCCAAACAGTTTAGCAAAGAGGCTTCTTTATCTGAAACATCTGTGATTCTCTGTGAACACAGATACCTGTCATCTCATTTTGTTAAAAGCTTGTTTCTCCAAAAAAAAGTCAAATGTTCGTGACCTGCCAGTCGTGACGGTTTTCAGTTACATCAGCAGATGGGTTTTACCATGGCGACCAGTCGGCCGGTCCTCACTGAAATATCCCAACTACACACCACTCTCTTCTCTGTATGCTACGGCCTCTCCTGCTCAAACTGGCTGGGAAATCACCAACTCATCTCCCACTCTGACAATATTTTCATCTGCTCCCCTCTGGTTATATGATCTACATCCTAACCTCAATCCTGTTATATTATCACTATTCCCTCTGTCTGTAGTCAAACTACTTTTTTTCGTACATTCGTTGTCCAAGGAGGACGAATCCTGATAAAACTGACCAATGTCATCAGGTCAAAATTTCCTGAGACTGTGATCGAATCCTTGCAGAACTAATGACATTTCCCTCAGCTGTGCTTTGCTGTTTGCTGCTAATTAGCAAATGTTAGGAGGAGGGCCGTGGATTTTGTCCGCCATCACATACACTGAAAGCACTTTTGGGAGGGGTCTGTTAATGGCCAGTGCGAAGAGGAGGGATGATTACAGCAAGATGAGACGGTTCCAGCGTTCTGTTCTCTCACCAGAGACCGGAAAAATCGTGAACCTTTTTCTTTAAGAGCTGGTAAAGTTTCTCAAAGCCACACAGGTGAATATGATGCTTTGACTAAAATGAGACTCTGAGAGGTTTCGCAGGACAATGGTGATGGAACAACGTGTAATGATATGATCTGTGTCCCAGGTACTATAACTGTCGGAGGGAATTACGTAACATTTACCACTTCATGGTCGTTTTTATCTTAAGTGTCTCTCAGTACCACAAGTGCACACAGTTTGAGCATGTGTGGGGCTGTAATGAGAACCATGCCCTTTGACTGTAGTTTTCCTGCTGCACTCTCACCGAGAACGGACCACACTCGCTTGCGAAAAGCCACACGGTTAGTACCAGTTACATAACACTCGCTACGTCACGGTATACGATTTTGTGACCAAGGGGCGGAAAATTACATCTGTAGGCCGAGAAAGCAATAATCGGGGATGAGGCTGGCGTTCAGCAGTGAATTTATTACGCCGGCTGCAGATCTGCATACCCCGAGGCGGTGCTTCTCTACTGAGGGCGGGGGCGGCGGAGAGGCGAGCACAACCAAAATAACATCAAGTCACATCAAGTCAAATTTGTTTGCTGCACCGCTTTTAACAGGGCTGCTCTGTCACCACGAGCTTTGGGGGAAAATAAAGGACAAATGTGCACGGACGACGTGGAGCTTTAAAATTATGCTCGCACAAATCATGCCACCACATGAAATTCATATGAGTTTACTCAGACCTTTCCTTCATGTTAATCCAAGCAGCTCTTTTTTTCTTTTTTGCTGCCTCACTTTTCTTTCAGTTTTTTCTGAACAACTCTTTGCTTCGTTAAAAAGAAAAATTAACTGCAGGCAAACGTGTGTGAGAGCTGGACCAACAAGCTCAGTAAGCAAAGCAGAATGAGAGGATCTTTTGAAATACAGCGTCTGTGAGGGAAATTAAACTTTCATGTTCATCCTTGGCTGTCTTATGCCATCCCACACACACACAAACAGCTCATACTGGAGTCCAAGTAGGCCAGAGGAGCCACCAGAGAGGTGACCAGAAAACCAGATTGGTTTGAAGCTCCTTTGTATGCAAAAACCTTGCACGACAACAAACGGCTCAGAAAGTGGAGCTGTGCAGGAATGCAGAAAAGCAGAGCTGCTCTCTTTCAAATTTGAGTTTAGATTTAGCTTAGATTATTAATTTATTATTATTATTTGTAAGCAAGATCTGATTTATTTAGAAGTGATGGTCTCTGTAGAGGAGGGTGGTGCAGATATCTCTCTGCTCTGCTACACATGTCTGCTGTTTCTAACGAGATGGGAAGGACACAGTGAAACAGCACAGATGATATTATTCTGTTATTAGTTGTTACTTCTGAGCATCTATTGTACACTCAGCCAACCCTGTTTGGTGCCTCTTTGAAGTGGTCCCCTCAAGGCTTCGGACTCATACATGGATGATCACAAGGACATTTGAGTCGTTTCACTCTGATGGCTTCCATAATTCATTGGAAGGGAAGGAAGAGGAAAGAAACATAAAGACTAGAGAATCTCGGAAGACGGCAGAGTTCAGGAGACCGATAGCATTCCCCCAATCTGGGGGTTTTGAGGGCTGTAAACAGGAAGCGTAATGTTGCCAAGAAGCCAGTGAAGTAGTTATAGGCTACAACTTAACCTGTTTTGTTTTGTTTTGTTTTAGCCTATATTTTTTGTACATTTTGGCAAATTGGCACCATTAAAAGTATGCCTAATTAGCTGTTAGCAGTTCCTGTTTACAGTGTATCTATGTATGTACAAGCAACTATCACTGCATTACTTTGATACTGAAGAAAACATAAATAGGTGATGATTCTCAGGCAAGTTCTGTAACTATAGGCGGCGTATTTTTTTCTGTGATTGCTAAGAGGATTGATGGATGTTTATTCATGATGGACATCAAACATATTTGTATCCTCAGAAAGTGTAAGTCACACTGAATCTAAAAAAAATGTGTATCGAGTCTACATGTTCAGATTTGACTGAGTTATGACTGAGAAGGAGTATACATATTAAAACAAGCTGCGGCAATCAGGTGCTATGGGTTTTTAGTTTTTTTGTATCTCAACTGCCTCCACGAGGACTGTTGACCATGTTGGCCACATTAGCGGCACAGCTACAGTGACTAACTTCCTGTTGTTTTTTGCAGACTGGCATGAACTTCCCCCTTTCCCCTCACACAGTATCTTTCCCTCCGTGCCTCCCCTTTCAACTCTCCTGTGAACCCTGGGAAGTCGCATTGACAAACCACTGATCGAGAGGTTTTATTTTGTTGTGGACATACACCGGGTTAGGACTCGTGTTCGTTGCCCTGGTGGTAGCTGTTGTAAAGCTGTGTTCAGACTCTAATCTAGAACCAAATCCTTTAGTAATCACCCGCAGCTCATCTGAATCGACGTTACGTTACACCGCACTAAAGCCCGTGAAACTCTGTCTTTCTTGTTCTCTCACCTCAGGAAAAAAAAAAAATGACATGCTGGTAGAAAAGTACTGTCCCAATCATCAAAATATGGCTTGAGGACTTTTTTTAAAAAACTTTTATTTATATTCCTTCATTCCTTTTGTTATTTTCTTACTGTTTTTCACTCACCGGTTGACGGTTGAATGGATACTTTCATATCACATCCTTTGGCTCTATAATTGTTAACAAGAATTCAGCTGTTGCTCAGTTATCAGTATGGGGAGCAAGCTGTCCAATAAAAATCCGAATCAGTCTCATGTGTTTAAGTACAGTTTGAGTTATTCACCCCTGACTGTATTTTTTTGTCCCCCTCTTCACTCACCTTGGGGTTGACTATGATCTCCATGTCCATTGCCTTCTGTTCCTGCAGCCTCTTGATAGCAGCCAGAGAGATCCACAGGTTGTTGGTGTTGAAGATCTTGAACTTCGAAACCGATTTGAATTCGTCCACATGGGCCTTGGGCACCTGGGCGATCTCCAGCAGACGCAGTTTTCCTTCGTACTGGATCAGCGTGCCACCCTGAAAATCGGAGGCGGCATTTTTTTACACTAATTTCTCTGTGTGTGATTGACTGACTTCAGGCTCAACACTGACGTTCCCTGTCTTTACTGAGGGATTTCCCTGATTATCAGGATGCTAATGCTTTTTTATTAATGGATGCTAAAAGTGGTTCTTTAGAGTAATAAAATTTGGTTGGTGCTGGTTTTCCACTGGGCTAGAAACTAGTCACGTCATATAGTATAAGTTTGAGTGTTGTAAAAATCGTCATTGGGCCTTCCCCTTACAACACCTCTTGTAAATGCCTCTGTGGACGAGGCCATTGACGTGCAGTATTGCATAATCTCAGGTTGACACACCAAGTCAGATGAGTCATTCTATAAACTGATCACTATGAGATTAATATTACCTATTTTCATTTTACCACAGTTTTGCTTTCCAGTGAAAAATTATAGCGTCAGCTCGCCCAAACTAGAAATACAATAATAATAATAAATGACTTAATTAAAAATCATTTTATTGATCAACACTAGTGGTGCCTGGCCATACAGATTGTTTCATTCTGGGATTATATCTTTGGTTAAAGTAGTTTAAATGAAAATGTTGACAGGTCTCTAGATGATCCTGACTAATCTGGATACCATTTCTGATCTAACTTTTATAAGGTTTGAGCACCACAAAGGAAATTCCATTCCCATTTGTTTTGGTTGCATTAGTACAAAGATATCTTATGACTTACAAAAAAATGCTGGAAAAGGACGCTATACAACCTGATACAGGGAACTAAGCTTGAATATCACATCCGGGTGTGGAGAACCTACGCAAATATTGTGACTGTACGAAATCACGCATCAACGCTTCCCTCCTCCTGCTCCACATACCTTGACGTCAGCACGCGTCTTGTCTGTCACCTCCATGACGAACTCGCAGCGCTTGCCGTTGGGCTGGCTGACCAGGTGGTGCAGGATGTGGAGGTCCACGGTGGCCCCCAGGTTGTCGATGTTGGACACGAAGATGTACTCCTTACCCTGCGTGATCAGCTGGTCCAACAGGCCCGAGTTGTAGAAGCTGGCGTAGATGTCGCCGTGGCCCGGAGGATACCAGCCCTCTGCGTTTTGCCCGGTCCTGCTCAAACTTGTGGCCACAGGAAGGAGGGACTCTTTGTTGATGCGAGGGTACCTGGACCGAGGAGAAGAGTCCACACCAGCCATCATGTCTTTGTTTGTTTTAAGTGCGGAGATTATAGGTTTATAGGCAAACATTCAGCAGGGTGAGAACTCATTATCATAACTTATTGTCTGTTCACTGTATCATATTGCACTGTGATACAACTGCCATAAAGTAGTTCACCTCAAAATCTAAAGCTGGGTAGCACCAACAAGGGGCTCATTTAAGTTCATCATTTTGTTTGTGATTACCTTTTTTGAGCAGTTTTCTCCATTTGTGTTAGCATGTACAGTATATGGTCTGTATCTCTTATATGTAACAGTTACAAGGTTCAAGAGAGAAAACGTAAAGCCACGGAGACCCTGCAACAACGCATCTTGCCAAGTGTGTGTGAATTTCTCCGTTTCATATCACTGCGGGACTTCAAACAACACCCTCAAGAAGTAAACTTTTCAAGTTTTTCCAAGAAGGTGGATGAGGCAACAAGCCAAAGAGTCCAAGGCATCACTGCTGTGTGCATTAATGTGATCAAAGGGTTTCCAAGAAGGATCCGCGTCAGGTTGAGTTAACAAACCTCATTGTGAGGAACAGCAGTGAGGGGGAGCTGGCTGTGTTTTTGGCAGTTTTCAGAGTGCAGATGAGCTGGTCAGGCACGAAGGCCTTTTTAATGGAGGATTTATTCCAGCTGACTGTTCTGGGAAGATGATTCAGATGAGTGGTTTTGATATGAACTCATAGACTTCAAAGGTTTTATGTCATCTCAGATCCAAATTGGAGAACATTTTGTTACCTCCACAAAATTGCTTTTCCTGTTGTGGATCCAATATTGCTTCCTCAGAAGAAACAGTCATTCTGTTCAGGGTACATCAAAGAATCGCTTCTTCACAACATTATCAGTAACGATGGAGTTAACTGATCTCAGCAGTGACTTTGCCTTTTTCTCATGCCTCTTCCTAAAGTTACATTTAATTTGTCCTGAGCATAAACCGCTGCATCAAGGTAACCTGTCAAGTTTTCATTGTAAATAAACACGGTTTTGTTAGAACTCAAACATGCTGAATGAATTCCCTACCCCATAAAACATTTGGATGTTTTGAAAAATGCATTCTTGACAGCGGCCTCTGGTCTTCCTCTGCCTTTCAGCACAGTGATGGGCCAATATAAACAGGAAGAATAATAACACCAACGTTCATGTGGGCACTTGATAGACTCGGACACAATGGTGCTACAATAATGGAAGCTGAGCCTCCTGTTGCATGGGTCAAAAATGTAACCTACATGTTACAGTGAGGTCCTCATCCTGCCAGTGTATGAGGAAATGAGGTTTAGCGACAGACACGCACACACAAAGAAATACGCAAACATATTGTTGGAGTCGGTCCAAACCTGCACTGTTTTAAGTAAGCTGCTGGATTTTTTGGTGAGTTAAACTCCACATCGAAGAAGTCAATCAAATAGTAACACTAGAATGCTGAGTTGTATCCAAGTGGAGTGATTAGGGCTGCAACTAACAAGTATTTTCATCACTGGCTGATCTGCAAATTATTTTGTCTATGAATTGTTCATTTATACATATATTGTTCAAATATTCAGTTTAATATGCTATAAAACTGAGAAAAAAAGGAAATCCTTATATTTGAGAGGCTGAAAAGAGCATTTATTTTGCCACTTTTACCTTGAAAATCATTTTAAAAGTCAATTGATTATCAAAATTGTTATTTTTCTGTCAATTAGTACTGCTGTACTTAAGACACAGAAAAACCTAATTAGCTACAGTATATTTAGCAGGATTTGCATTTAGAATGACCTCGACTGCAGTTAATTTATTCTGCTCATAACTCAACAAGTAGGTAACCCGGGAGTTTTGTTTGGCTTAAAAAAAATAATGAAAGTGGCTGGACAATATTTGGATTTGTCGGCGTGGGTAAAACAAATTTTTTTCTCTCAACAACTGGAACACCAGATAGTGTGACATGCAGCTGAATTTAATTGGCTTTTCATGAATTATTCTCACAACCTCGACCACAGACTTCTCTTTGTTCTCCTATTGATTGACGTTTCGACTATTCAACCATTTTCTCTGTACTGACATTAAATCCTAGAGCTACCATGCTGCTGTCCAAAACTGCTTTGTACTACGCTCCTTAAGGCACACACACAACATGCAAGTGCTCTAAATAATTCAAGGGAAATAGCAAAAAGCAAGTTCCACTTGACTGATATATTAAAGACACCAGGGCATTAAATATTAACGGCTTTCTCCTTACATTACATGACATATCCTGTCTGCTGCTGTTCTTGACAGTTTTGGTACAGATTCAAGAGCGGCACACAAGAGGGAGCTGACCAATACTACATTTAGATGGGTTCATCATAAGAGGAAGCTGAGTTTCGGGTTCACAGTGAGTGTCTGATAGTGTCTGATAAATCCGCCAATACCGAAACACATTTTTGTGTACTCTGTCGAAGTCTTCTTTCCAGTTCAATATCCGGTATGACAGAAAAATAACCCCCCAGCATTCACGTGGTATTGGTTGATCTAAGTGTGTATCAGCGCACTGTCGGGAGTGCCTGGAACTGGGCCACTGTTACTCAACATGACATTTTCTTGACGTGTTATTCCCGAGTGCCCTCACCTGCTCTGGTTAAAGGTGTGTATCTTGACGCGGTGGTGTGTGTACTTCTGCAGGATCTTCTTTGTGTCTTCATCTGTGTTGAAGGAGTTCATGAGGACCAGGGGCACATCCGTGTTGTAAGTCTTGTTCAGGTGCTGTGGGACAAACACGACTTAAATAAATAGCAGCAACATGTAGCTTTATGTATCCAGGGAAGACTGACTGAGCAGCAGCATCCTGAATGCAGCAACGGACAGTACCTTAACAACGCCTGAACAGTACTTATTGGAGGGATAACAATGTGATAGTTAAAGATAATGCGGATTGATGGAAATGTCAAGGATCTAAATCAACATTCATATGTGCTTAGGCAATGCCTTTTAGTTTAGAACTTATTAATAGTGGGCAGGCAGGTTTGTTAAGGGGCTGGAGGACTCGAAATGAACCTTTTCATGGAATCTATGGGCAGCAGGAACGTAAATGCATGTGTATGCAAGTATGTAAGGTATATGCATACCTTAAGTGGGAGTTATAGCTGTTGGACTTGGTTTTGTAAACGTAGCGGCATTAGCCGACACTACAGCGACTAACACTGAGTACAACAACAAAATACATTCGAATTCCTGGATCAGTACAACACTTAATAAATATTAAGGAGAACAACAGCCCAAAAGGCAGTGTCCTGACAATATTTCTGTAACTTGTGTGATTACAGTGAACACAAAGGTGGGTGGGGGGGGTACCTGAGGAAAGATGGAAGCATTTTTGTTTTGTTTACCAATATAAGAGAAAATTGAAGTGACCAAAGGAGGAAGATGAGAAATGGGATAGGAATCAGTGGGGAGAAGCTGCCTTGAGAAAGTTGTTACAGAGTTGAATCTCCAGCCTGTAACAGAAAACAAGGAATGATTAGACTTTTCTAAAGTAAAGCAGGAACATCTTTTTTATTATTATTAAACCAGGATGGGTGTCAGCTGGACGTCCACTTCCCATTTCAGGTAAGCAAACAATGATCCTTCATTTTACTTAAACAAGAGGGGAAACTAAGCGTAACTGTGTACAACTTCCCCACACCTTTCTGATGTCACTTCATGTCGGGTGAAGTATGTTCAAGAGCTCAGCCAACTGACACTCGCAAACATCATAATGCACTGCAAACAAACTACAAAAGTAGACAAGGGGATTACATCACAGCTTGCTTTCCAGTATGTTGACAGAGGGTGTGGGGAGGTAAAGACGGGAGGGATGACAATGACCGCCTTGAATGTTTTGTCATGCATTGAGCCAGTGTATTCGATATCCATCTATTGAATACACTGGCGCTCTTTGGGGCACTATGTGTAGAATTTGTATGATTTTACTGGATCTTTTTTAAGCTATCGTTTTGATTTTGTTTGTAGAAAAACGTTATAAATGAGAGAACTGGGAGTCTTCAAAGTCAGAAATCCCAGACACTGGGACTTCAAACAAAACTGGTTATCGCTGCATGAAGTACGGAGCACTGTGCAAGTGCTAAAGACATTTTAAATTCAAACGCCACACCATAAAACAAAACAACAACAAAAAAAACTTACAGTTTAGTTTATAGCAGGGCTTGAGTTTATTAGTCTAAGCTCGCCGCCTTGCAACCCTACCCCATCAGAAAATTTTGACCCAACGCTGAAAAGAAAATCTGCAAAATTGTCTACAGACTGTATTTGGGTTTTTTTACACACTTTATTTATGCAACTACAGTAATTGCTCAATTATATTGTCTGTAAGTATTATTGTCCTGTATGAACGGTCTAAATGTTGTTTCAAAGAGTCAGATGTAATAATTCCTCCTGTTCAAACTGGCCATGAAGACATTCCTTCCTAACATGCCTCCAATATAAGTGATGGGGGAGAGAATCCACAGTCCTCGTTCTGTGCAAAAATATATTCCAAAGAACGTATCCTTTAACTCAATTTTAATAGATATAATAGATTTAATAGATATAGTAAGAGAAAAGTCAGTCGGGGGAAAGCAGTACATCTTCAGCAGCCAGGTGGCGACATCCAGTAAGCCTGAGTTTTGTCCAACCTTCCACGTCTGCCCTCAGTGAGAGTTTACAGGTGTCTGCAGTAAAATGGTCCAAAATAAATGTGCATGAGGCAGTGTGGCGGCTGAGAGGAGCCATCTCTCACACGGGAGAGGTGGTTATGGGGTCGGTGTGCGTATGGGATCCATTTTCTCTCGTTCTAAATAGGCTGACTCAGTCGGTGGGTAATCTGACCAGACCTGAGCAGAAAATGGAGAGCAGTGCCTGGGACACAGAGAGCAGTGTGCTGGGAGGAGAGAAGCATCCCATGAGGCCAATATGAATCGCATCCAAATACAATGCAGCCACACACACCCAAAATAAACTCAGTTACACGGCACTCTGGCACCAAAGCTCTGGCATCATCATCTCTAACAGACTCATGATAGATATCTTTATATGGAGGCTCACAACTGTCTCAAAACTTCAACCTTGACTTTAATCAGTATCTAATTTTCCTAAATGAATTCATTATTAACTGAAATCATAAGGGATAATAGCTTTCACCTAGTCCAAGCTGAATCAAGGGATCCGTTGTCCGGCTGACGTAGGGAATATATTTTTCTTTTTTTTTTTTGTTTATTGTAAATGTCATGGTGGGATTTATGATCAGATACAAATATGTACACACCTCCCTTCAAACACACTCCTCTCCTCCAGCACACAGCCTTCTCTGTTTCCCTGCCAATCCCACAGAACTGCCCGCCTGCACACCAACAGATCCTCTTTCACTACAACGCCCCTCAGGTACCACACTGAACTCCTTTCAAGAGACCTTCAGCCCCCTTCCAAAAAACACACGTCTCTCCCCTGGCGCCTCAGATACATGAAGTAATAGAGGCTTGCGTCTGGAGGAAGATACGTACGCTGTATCATGTAGAGAAAGGCCCTGGCTGGATTTTTTTTCCCTCCTCAATCAACTGATAAACACATTTTTCTGTACTTTTAATACAGAAAATAGGAGTAATAAAGAAAAGTCCTCATGTGGGACTGTCAGAGAAACTCAGTCTGAAAGCAGAGTGAGACACTATTAAACATCACTACATCAGAGCAAGCAACATTACACGGCACAGATTTTTGTATATCTGTATGTAGTTTACATCCGACAATACAGTATATCACTTCCTCCTCCTCTGCTCCACTTATCCTGACACCACAGCCACAGCATGTGTGCTGGGGTGGCAACATGCCACTTATCCACTGTGTATGCCCTGGCGAGTTAGGCAACACTTAACCGTCGATCCCGCTGCGCAATCTGGGCCACAGTAAGAAAGCGGTCTGTAAAGGAGGGCTTGCCGGCTGCGAATTAAAACTTTGATCAACTGATGGATTTATGGGCTGAGGAGGGAGGATTGATGACAGTAAAACATAAAAACAACCAACAAAAAGAACAAACAAACAAGTAAAACAAAAGAAACCAAAACAAACGAAACAAAACAATGAGATGAGAGCAACTACCAAGATCACACCACAGGTGAGAGCCCGAAGAGATCCACCATTTCTTCTAAAGTGAAGATCCATAAACAGTTTATTTGCTCCTTATGCCTGAATTAAATTAGAGTTTTTGCCAGTGAGGTGTGGTAACATGGTAAAAGGTTTGGGGGAATATGTACTGTGATTAAAACCCTGTATCTTTTCTGCTGACTGCGCAGCGAAGAAGTGAGAGTACACCGCCCCCTTCCAGGTCTGACTCAACTCACTATTATTCGGGTAGTTCAAACGTTCAGTTGTTTGAATTTCTTAAACCAATCTGAAGAGTCGAGACCAGGCCTAAAGTGCACCGAACAGGGTAAATATTATGACTGATATTGAAAAAATATTTGGAAACATATTTGGAATCTGACATTAGCAGTGCAAAAACATTCCTTTAAGATTTGCTAAACATATTAATTAACTAAATTTAAAACAATCCACAGACTAAACAGAACAGGCCTGCCCTTCTGCAACAAGTCAAATGTCTGTTAGGTCTTCTATTATTAGCGTAGCATTTGAGATGCTGGCGATGTCATTGCAGTGGTTCAAGTACCAACCGTGTCTGTGAACTAAGTAATACTTTCTAAATACGTCAAGTAAGTTACAACCCCATTTAATTCATTTTAATCCTGCAATAACTGATGTTTTTTAGCCACTCAGGAAAACAAGTTGTGAACACAGCACTGGCATCATATTATCTAATAAAATTGATATTGCAAATGTAGTAGCGAACAGCTTTCTATTACATCCAGCAGATATGGAACAGCAGCAGCATTTGTTTGGAGTCATATTTCTGGTTACTTGAAAAATTTAAGTCCAATATTCACTCTCCTTTTGGGTCTTTTTTGTTCTCCACCAAGTCCTGATGAAAATATATGGCTGTTTTAGCAGCCACTACGTTCACCAGTTAGGTACTAACTTTGATTCCGGACAGGTGTTGTACAGTAGTTTTATTTTCAGACCTTTGAACTCAATGCAGATGTGAGCTGTGAGAGTGAATCAAAATGTGGGCCAGAAAACTGAGACAATGAGCTGAAAGAAGGAAAAAAAAAAACAATGTAGAGCTGAGGGGAACTGCAGAGTTGGGTGACAATTCTCTGTGGATTCATCATTATGAGCGAGTGATTATCTCTAGTAAACACTAAGCACAATGGTTATGTACATAGGAATGATGTAAAGCCCTTATGTCATGATAAATAATCTCTGCTGCAAACCTATGAAGATGTCTTACAAAAAGACTGAAGGCAAAGTTATTCTTCGTAACGACAGCATTAGTCTTTGCCTGTTCGAGTCTTTTACAGTATTTTACAGACTGAGGTGTGTTTTTCAGAGCTACTGAACAATGAAGTCTTCCAATTTCTATTTGCCATTCCCCCATCAAAGTGCCACCCCATTCTCCTTGGCCTTAAAGTCAGTTACCAAAGAGTTTCTGTACCTCAATCTGCTGCACAGTGAGGTCCAGGAAGGTGTTCTCGTTGCGGACGCTGATCAGGCTCTTGGGGCCCTTACATCCCATGCTGGTGCCCAGGCCTCCATTCAGCTTCACCACCACCAGTTTGTTCAGGCTGTCAGCCACGCTGTCTGGCAGGCCTCGAGCTGCAATTTTATCATAGGGCTGGATCTGGAGGAGAGAAAGTTAGAGAATTGGATTTAACTGCCTATTGCAAACGCACTGGTAATATTAACTTTTTTAGAGACGCAGAGTGGAGACCGTAACAGTTTAGAGCGTGGGCAGACTAATTACATCCTGAGCAATGTAATGGGCTGAATTGACGTGGAAATGTGAAAATGTCACCAACTGTTCATTTGTTCTGCTGCAAAGTGCTTTTTTGAAACAAGACAAGAAATGCTACATGCATAAAATACAAAAGACACGAGACAGCACACATTTTGTGGCATGTTTTTGTCTGAATGGTGCAGATAATAGTAATTACGATGGCTTTAATGCATCGTCTTCAGCACATCTGTTGGTGAAGCAACAAAAATCACTGTCGTATGGTGTGTGTAAGCGTGTGAAGCCGCATCACAGGGTCAATACTCTAGCTCTCACATCGGCATATTAACACATCATGTACTGCCTTCTTTGGTGTAAAAGCACAAAGTTACCAATTAGTGACAGTGGACACAGCCTCTAGTTTTTGTCTCAAGGATGAGGTTACAAATACAAACGACAACCTTGACAAATCTGCCACTCATTCTATGTCCTTCACAGAGACGGGAAGTGGTCGTGGTGGAAGACAAAAGATGTTTCATGGTCAAAAGCTTTAAAATGTGTTAATTGACTTGCATGAAAACAATACAGATAGATAATAAAGCAAGCACCATTAACGTTCATGACAGTGTTGACTGATACAAATCCCTGCAGGTACCGGAAAATAAAAAAGACAGCAAGAAAGTCAAGGGGGAGGGGAGAGGCTGTTGGTGTGTTTATAGTCATACTGAGTGAACATTTTTTTTTAGCTGTGATTTCCATCCTGTACCCATAGAGGGGAACAGCTTCCACACCCAGATGTTCATTTCCCTTTTCGGACAATACAGATGGAGACGACTTGTTTTCTTTCCCCCTGTGCATGCGTGTGCGTTCTCAAGTATTCCAGCTAAGTTAACACAGCACTCAGTGGCCTGCAGGGAACACCTCTTTGGCCAGGCTGCTGAATAAACCTACTACCTACCCAGAATTCTCTTCCTGCCATCCATACACATAATGAAATTGAAAGTCGTGCAATCCTATAAATATTTGGGAATTTGGTTAGATAGAAATTAGGGCTGCAACTAACGATAATGCTCATTTTAGATTAATCTGCTCATTATTTTTTTCATGAAATTATTAATTGTTATAAAACTATTAACTGGAATAAATCCAAAGAAATGCCCCTTTAAAAATGTTGTGGTAGTAAAATTCAAGTCCAGGGATTAAATTGAGTAAATTATGTGCCCATGAAGAGAAAGGAGGTTTGGTCCTTCCTGACCCTAGATTGTACCATTTATCTTTTGAAATGGCTAAAATAGCAAAATGTTGAGATGTGGCAGAGGAGACTGGACGGATATTGAACATAAGCTGTGTTTACCATTCAATCCTATCGAAGTACTTTCTTAAACCACTCATAATAATACAAACCCAGCTCTTTTACCCTCAAGAGATGACATGATTTCATATATTGTTCAAACTTACACCAAATACAAAGATTCTCCTCGCTATGGCACAACCCTGCAATCTCTATTGGAAAAAAATACTGTGTACTGGAAGCAGTGGCATTCTCGTGGTATAAGCACTATTGGCGATTTATTTGAGGATTGTATGTTCCTGCCATACAATAATTTAGTTGAGCGATTTAACTTGGTGGGAAAAGGGAATTTCTGGAGGTAGTTACAGATAAGAAGCTGCATTATGTCTGAGTCTTGTAATGTGGCTGATAACACAATTATAAACTATCTGGAACTACCAAGGGAAAAGCACCAAACCTCACAATTTCATACAACAGCTAACTCCTTCTTGAGTAATGAGTCCATTAAAGTGAAAATGGAAGTAAACTGAATGCGATAAATTGTCTGAAATTGTTGCTGGTTGTGGCATATATGTGAAAGAAGTGAGGCGAAAGCTCACACAATATAAGACACCATTGAGAAGTTGCTGAACAATAATTTGTGTTGGAAATGTAAAACTGAAGGAACTAGAATTTTCCTACACTGTATATGGGAATGTACATTTAGTCAGAGCACTTTGGATCCATGCATTACCATATCAAACATATCTTAATGTGTCTGTTGTCTGTTGAGTTATTTTAAGACACTGGAAGAAAAAACGGACTGCAGAACTGAAAGAATGGTTTTAGTGCAATGGTGGAAATAGTATCTTATGAATGTATGCTTAGTACAATAAGTGGTGATCAGGAGGAAGGGGTGTCTCCCTGGGACTGCTTCTGGGGCTTACATTAAAATGGAAGGTAGGTCTAAATAGATATCAGTCTCCTCTGTTATGTGATCCTCTAGTATGACTCAAGATATACTGTATGTATGAAATGTCTTCCCTCTGTTGTTGCTTTCTTTTTCCTTCTGGATTTATTTTTCTATTTGTTTATTTCTTTCTAGGTTGATGTTCTGGAGTCTGCCTACAAAATATAAAAAATGTGCCTTGTGTTAATATTGTAGGTAAGCAACGACCAAGCCTTTCAAAAATCAAAAGAAAAAAAAAAAAATTAAATTCCAAAAAAGGAAAACTTTCCCTGGAGGATTGTGTCTGACATGCCAACATTTTTTATTGTAGCCTGACAGATTCCAATCCTCGACCCAAGGACAGGAGTGGTGCAGAGTTCAGTCATTCTTCACAATAAAAACTGAACATTTCTACACCTGTATGTGCGGACATTGGAAACAGAGTTGAGGGACTGCCATTATAAACTTTCAAAATGTATGCTATCTTTGTATAAAGTTTTTGATAAAACTTTTTTAAACATCTTCTATAATCACAACTGTGTTATATCATGTGGTCATACATTATGTGTTTATATACTATTATCCAGTTATGAAAGCTGCATAGGAGGTGTTAAAGTTGTCGACAAACATCAATAAATGCTTACTGTTTCTGACATGTTTGTTTTTGAATGCTTCCAGATCACGTAAAACCAGTCTTTGCTCTGACTAGCTGAGTCAGATCGAAATCTTTGAAATACCTGTCACACCCAAACTTTCATTGCTTCATCACAAACTGCTATGCTGATTCCTGCAAAAGAAGAACAATATTCCTGTCACTTTGAGCTCACGAATTTGAAAGTGTCCTGCTAAGATCATTACATAAAAAAGTAAAAATTTCGAAAAGAAATACAGGAAGTAGAAGTCTGACTTTTGCTCAATGATTTTTAATACTTATTGTGAAACTACTGGCCCAATAGGACAGCATGTTACTCTGGGATGTGTTAATTGATTACTATGATAATATTAGCTAAATCACAAGGTAAAAATTCAAGTTACTGTATGAATACTTTACCGGGATGTTAAAAATTACATACAAAGTAAATCTACTGTATGTCTTAACTTCTTACAGGGATATTGTAGGATATCAATTTATACAGGGTTTGAAATGATAAAGTAAGTGAACCAGTTCTCTGGATTTTTTTTTTTTAAGCACCAACTCATCTTTAAGTCTGATTATGTTCACATGGATGAATAGTGAGGGAATGGAACAATAGTGCCCATTATTGTATTATAAACAATAATACAGAGTATATTATCCCATAAAAAGAGCTCCATCCTCTTCTGCCCGTGTGTACTTCACGACTCCTCATTCATTTCATTCGTCTGCATGACTTGAAAAACGCCTTTAGATGCCAAACATACAGTAATTAATTATTGCTGCGGTGGGACAGCCTGTCATCTCCACTAGTTTCAGCAGTGGGTGGGAAATCTGCGTCAAAACTGGCTTTACAGACACACAGACACACACACACACACACACACACACACACACACACACACACACACACACACACTCTTTCTCACCCAATTTCCCCCATCTCATTACTGTGTGTAACTGTCATTTTCTATTTCACTTAATGTTCCATTTCAATACTTGTCTCGCCACTTTCCTTTCCCAAGCTCTCCTCTGCTCTCTGCCTCCATCTCTCTTTATGTAGCTCTCAATTTCACCGTAAAGCCTCCTCTTTTCTCACGTCATCCATTTTTTCCCGATTCTCTCTCCATCTTCAATCTTCTCCACCTCTCTCTCTCTTGCTCCAGATTTTGAGTTTATAAAACTAAGTGAAGCGGCTGAGAATTTGAGTTTGATGCAGTTACTCTTCGCTCGCTACAGATTGAAGAGAAAAAGACAGATTGCGCTGTGTGTGTGTGTGTGTGTGTGTGTGTGTGTGTGTGTGTGTTTGGTTAAAGAGTGCCAGTGCCAGGCGCACAACTGAGGAAGTTCTGTCAATGCTCAGTGAGATGGAACCAAACATGGCCAGTGAGCAGCCTCTCTTTCTCTAGAAAGAAGATTTGGATCACAGGTTGCATTTCCAAGGAGGAGGAAGTGGGAACATCCTATTGGGCAACAAATCTTAATTGTTTTAACTAGTAAAGCAGATAATTGGGGCATACCACTATTACCCCTACAATATTCAAACTGACAGCCCCTAAGAAACTAATTTTTAAAAAATTAAATATTTAAATCTTGTGAAAATACATAAATACCACTTTCTGCTATAGCAAACTTTATAAGTTGTAACTAATGGCTTCATTAAGTTAATAAATCCTCCACTAATGCTTTCTAAATTAGTTACAAGACATTACTAAGAACCATTTGGCCTCCTTTATCCTTTCTATTGGGTAACAGTTCTGCTATAAATGTTGGTAATCAATTAATAAATGCTCAATAAGTTGATAATAACTGGATTTTGGTCCAGATCCTCCACACCACTTTTTCAGAAGGTCCAGTCAGTCAAAGGGATTTTTCACAGTTTGGCAACTCAAAAAGTTGATTAATGACTTAAAACTGATCTCTAAGCAATAGTTAATGATCTACTAAATATTAATAAAGCTATTAAATACAATTTATGAACCCTTCATCAATAGAGCCTTATTAGAAAGTCTTAAATGAGAGAAATCATTTTAAATAAGCCAATTAACAGCAATGCCCATTCACTTCAAAATTACATAGTATTAAAGGTGCTATATGTAAGTTTTTGCGAACGCTACATAGCCAATATTCGCATTAACAGCCGTTTACTTACCGAGACCTTCAGCCATGGTTCCATTTTTAAGACAAGGTCAGAAGGTTAGACGAGGTGAGAATACGCGCTCTGGGCAGTGCTACTTCTTCATCCTGTCATGCTGGACTGAAGGGCAGACTGGATGCTACAGTGACTTACTATCACAAAGTAGTATTACGAGAAGGGACAAAGTCAAAGTAGGAGAAAATGAAAGAAGTTTCTCGGAGTTTTGAATTCAGTCTGCAAACTGTAACTCAGACTCGTACTTCTGCTTCTCCATTTACTAACTGGCTATTCTGAAGTTCTGGTCCTAAGTGCTCAGCATTTTGACTGACACAAAACACTGCGTTCAGTCTTCAAGGATCCTCCATTGAGATCACACTGAATTATATAAGTCTGCACTCTTAACTCCGCTAAACCTTTCAATCTTGTACTCTGCAGCTCACACAAAACACGGAAGCCCAGTGTTCAGGAAACTGAAGGAGAGTACCAAAAGTATCCCTTGTGACTGAAAACTAAGGAAGACCTGCAGTGTTTGCATTTTCAGTCAAAGAGAACAAGGAAATTCCTGCACGACCAACTCAAGGAAACACCGCTAACTTGGCACTTTCGCTTTAAGTGACTGACCCACTTCACCATCAAAAAAAAAATAAAATAAAACTAAGGCTCCTTTTTACTGTCAGGAGCATAGTAACTACTCAATGTACGAATCCACAGAGGCCTACTGTACTGTTAGTAATGACTGCTGGAACATTTGAGTGGGACATTTTTAAAGTCAGTTTAGGATACTTTTCAGTGTAGGAAAAATATACGGCACAATCTGATCTCTGAATATGGATGATACCCTGTTAACATCCACACCATCACATTACAATGACCTTATTGTATCAAAGAACATACACTTGAATAATGAATAAAATGTTATTCAAGCTGTTTTATGGTGGGATCTGATGGTTGTAAATTCTTGCTGAGTCTACACACTGTGACCCGACCAGTAATCAGTGGTGGAAAGTAATAAGTACGGTACTTGGGTACAGATTTGAAGTACTTGTTCTTTATTTGAGTACTTCCATTTAATTCTACTTTATACTTCTCCTCAACTACACTTTACATTTACATTATGTACTTTTTACATAAATACATGTGACCAGAATCAGTATATAAAATATGATTATATAATTTTGATAGATCTGATCCTTATCAGCTTAGCCGTCAATTTACAGTTCTTAAATATACCTGTCAAAATTAAGGCCACGATAAGTAATTTAATAAAAACTTTAAACTCTTCTGTACATGTTACTGGAGAGTGGTTTACAATGCCTCCCAAAAGGCTTCTAATATTCTGGAAATTAACCACATTTTAATGGAATGAAACCATTTACCATGAACTGAGTGAGTGATTTACAGTGAATCAATAAAACATATGAATGCTTTGAAGTTTTGTTTGACAGAAACAAAAAGTCAAGTACTTGACAAGCCATATTCAGAAAAAAATGGCTTGGAAAGTAATGAGCCATCATTAAAAAAAAATGTTACATCTACTCTTATAAAACATCACTTGTTTGTGTAATACCTTAAAAATGGAAGAAGGTAACTTACAGTATGTTCTTACACTGATAAACCTTTTGCAATTCAAGACAACTCCCTCTATTGACTACACATGGATTTGGGCCAAGAATTTCTGGAACTCTAATTATACACAGAGATTAACAATAGAGATAGGTAAAGGTAGGAGCTCCCTACCCCTTGATACTAATGCATTGTTGACTTTGATGTCAGGAAATCTATTCTGTATGGGCATGTTTTCAGGTCATGGCAGTAGATAATAAAGGGAGGTGTATTTTCCATTTACAAGAATGTTGGCACATACTTCCTTCTGTGTAATACAGCCCTATTTAAAGTTGTACCAACATTTCCAGTTGGTACAATGTGTCAAATGCATCAGTTCTTCACTGAATCATCAGTACACGCTTGAATCTTGTTTGCCTGCAATTACTGGTAGCTGGAATATGTTGAGTAATTTGTTTATTGCTTTGGGTGCAGCCATTGGTGATATGAGTTGTACTTATCAAGTCCAGGGAGGCACAGCAAAGTCCATTATGGAAAGGAACTGAAGTGAGCAGTGATGCAAAATGTGGCAGAAAACCCCTGTTCAAAATTATGGATGAGCATCAATTGATTTTTCAATCTGCACAGATTGTATTTTGCCTCATCTTTTTTTTACGCTTCTTATGCCTCAGTTTCAAGCTTCCTGCTTTTTCATTATGGAAAGCTCATCATGGTGACTGATAGGTGCTGGGATCGGAGTTTGATCATCTGAAGCTGTACCTAAAAACCACACTGACCCATAGTGAAAAGCTGCATGTGGTTGCTTTCATTTCATAAATCTAACCTGCTCGGTGCACCACATCCGTAGCCACCAAAGACGAGACAAGAAGTGTTGTAGTGTTGTCTGATCTGTGCACTAGTGAGGTGCAAACTTACCTGTACATATGTAACATCTGTACGTTTGTAAACCAATGCTGAAGTTTGACATGGTGTAGAATATCAGTCTTTGTACCTCTATGAATAATTTTATTACTGCCTCGATTAGGCCGTGTCCAGATATTATCGGAGAGGGAAAAAAGTATTTATGTTACTTAAATGTTGATTTAATAGCCTGTCAATCTGACACACTGAAATAACACAGCTGTAGATTACGTAATCTCACACACCTGATTTTTTATTGAGCGTCTTGATCCAAATACTCAAGGTCATGGTTCAAAAATATAAACCTCATAAATTTTTATAAAATTACTATATGACAGGAAGGTCAGTCGGGAGAATGCCACCTCTGACGATGACATAACACCATCCGCCAGAAGATGTCTCACTCTGTTGGATTTGTTGGAATAAAGAAATACTCATTTGTTTGCTCACTTCACTCGTGAAGTACTGCCCACAACATTTCTTATTTAAAATGGTGACAGCGACACTCATCACCAGCTAAGCATGAGAAGCTGCATCTGTATGTTTTCCACCCTAATTTGCCAATGATTAGTAGTGTTGGAGCTTAGTAGGTCTGTGTATTTTTTCCAACTCAGTGTCTGAACTCAGAGTCACTCACGGCTGCACCCAAATAATATTTCACACGTTAATTTTCACTGTCTTACGCAGCGGGATGCTGGTCTGAAGAGCCCGGCTGTCTTAAAGGAGAGAAGCTGCAACAGGAGCAGGCTGAGGTGGACAAAACAGAGCAACGCACAGTCATGAAGGGGCTGAATTTTGATCGACATAATTTTAGACGACACTGATCCGGATCGGCTTTGATACCGATCTTTAGGATCGGCTTGGGACATCTCTACTTTTAATGTGAGCCGTATCACTCTACCGTATATCTTGCAATCTCTGAATGAGGATAAAATGATTCGTAATTGTTGCTGTGATAAAATTCCAGAGTCGTTAAAATCCGCCTCATAATATTAGTGCATTGTTTCTGCCTCTGATAAGCCTTCAAACTCAAGGATGTATTACTATTACTCATTCTGAACTTCCCGGATCGTATTTCATCATCTCACCTGTACCTGTAGCAAGAGTTTTCCACTGATGCAGTCCACAGGTTAGATATTATTTCCGTACTCTATTGGATGTCAATTACATCCTGGTGTATCTATAATTGCTTCCTGACTGAGTTTTCTTCTGACAAGCGAATCCAACAGACAGTGTGTGTATGCTTGGCTTAATCCTTTTGGGAATGCACAACACACACTGGAATATTTTAAACGATTGTTACTTGTAAGATGCAGAAACATGAAGAGCTAAATGCAAACAAAGACAACAAGTTCTTACTTGAGATATAAGTGGTGTAAATCCAGAGTTCACATTTTCGCTCTCACCATCAACATGTAATGTTCTCATTCTCTCAGATACAGACACCCAAAAAGACACTTACTGAGTCCTCTGGAGGCCTCTGTATCTTGATCCACTCTACCGATGGCCCCTTTACCTGCAGAAATCTGTGGAAAAGATTCTTGAATCCCTCAAAGTCTTTCTTGGACACCTGAAAAACACAAGTATTTTAAATTATTTTAACCTTGATTTCATTCCAGAAAGGCTGGCTGAGGTTTGCCAAGTCACTAATACAGTTTTCAGTTTTAACCAAAATGATCACTTGTCCAAAAAGATGAAAATGGACCAACTGCTCCTCAGAGTGCACCAATTATCTACCAAGTTTCTCTGTTGAGAGCTGTTGAATAAACTGCAAGAAAAGCTCACACTCTGACATCTTTGAAACCATTTTACTTATGTCTTTTAAAAATTAGGATAAATTAATAACATTTTTACCATCAATGATTCCCACCATAGTTTTCAATTACAAACTTGATAAAAATCTGATTTATCCTTTTTGGTGCTTATTTCACATCTTTGCACTGTAATTTAAGTCTCCTATAATGGAGCTGGTAATATAGGAACTGAAATTTCTCTTGCTGCACTCATGGACAGTCATATAAGATAAAGCAGTCAGCTGAAGCCTCAAATGTTAAATGTGGGTTAGATCATCTGGAATTCAATTCAACTCAATCAGTTTATTTATATGAATTAGACACATTTTTAAGCAAGACTGTTATGTATGTGTACAATGCCAGTTGCGGATAAGATAGCATCTGGATGTGAATGCAGGACCTCGAGAGGTTTTACAACCTCCGCCAAGGAGGTTATGTTTTCACCTGTGTCTGTTCTTCAGCAGGATTACACAAAATGTACTAAACCGATTTGCACTAACCTCGGTGGAGGCATGGGACGTGGGTCAGAGAAGAACCCATTATATTTTGGTGCAGATCCAGATAAGTGAGGGAATCCAGGAATTTTTTAATCACTTTCTTTAAAATAGCCAGATAGGGCATTTTTCGCCTTGGCAGAGATATGCACTCTACTGAGTGCCAGTCTAGTTTGATTTGGGATGAGATGATTTTATACACCTCTTTGGTGACTTATTTATAAAATTCCTCTGCATAATTTAGTAGTTAGCAGTTTTTCTTTCTGTGTTGCTTTTTTTGGGGGGGGTTATGGTATTAGTTTTTAATATGCTTGTGAAAAACAAAAACAAAAAAATTACACACAAACGATTACGATCATCAAGAAGACATTTAAAATGCATTTATGGTCTATAAAAATATAAATACTTGATTTCAAATGTGTATTTAAAGAATCTCTCCCTGGAGGGTTAGCCAAATAAAGAACCACGTAAGTGGCCTGTCATTGGTCTGTTCCACACTCACATCTGTATATATTTGACCTCCCAGTTTAACTGGTGTGTAACTAAGAATATCTCTCCACAGTTGTGTACATGCACATGGCCTTTTTGCTTACTACAAATACAAAAGCTTTTTCTGTGAACCCACTTGTTTGAAAGTGTGTATGAAGTACTGGGCACGCCCATGTGTGACTGTCCCTTCTGACCTTTTCTCTCTGTGTATCATTCCATCATTTGTGATTGCTGGCAGTTTGAGAGCGCCTGTTTAATGTCTGAAAGAGGCAACTGGCAAACCCTGTGTGTTTGTGCGCGTGTGTGTTCAGTGAAGCCATTTTTAGTGACAGCTTTGGCCCAGGGTTTATGACTGTATCACATCAAGTTGAAAACAGTGAAAACAGATGACATGAGGGTCAGTCTAGCTTTCTCACAGTTGCTTAGGGGACAGTTTGGATGTTAGCGTTGGATTTTGATTAATGAGCTGCTGTCCCCTCCCAACACCAGAATTCTTTTTGGGCAAACATTACAAACCTACTGGGTCTCAGTTGGGCTTGGTCTCTCTAATGACGCATTATATTATGATATAGGCTGACAAAATGGGTGAATGTTTGTTTAACAACCTTGCCCACTGCAATTTTATGGCATATACTTTACGCTTGTGTGTGTGTGTGTGTGTGTGTATGTGTGTGTGTGTGTGTGTAAGCGTTTAGGTGGAACTCTCATTGGCACTGTGCTACAGTATGTGTCACTTTTGTGTTTTCCCAGTGTTCGTGTGTGACCCCACCACCCTCTAAATCGCAACCAGATGGCCAGAGAGAAAGTGCGTCAGTGTTAGTGTACCTCTCTCTCGGTGCCTGTGGTGGTGTCCAGCAGTTTCTCCAGCTCGGTGTGCATGGAGCTCTCCAGCTGCTGCCGCATCATTTCCTGGAACTGAGCCATCCCTCCGTTGGCCACTCCTTTACTCAGACCTGGACAAGCAAGACAGCAGTAAGATGAGGCCACAAGTTTCTGCACTGCTGCAGCATATCTGAATAAACATATTCTGAATATCTTTTTATTTCTGGATATCTTTTATATATTTTTCATCACTTTCACTCATTTTATTAACTCAAACCATATGTTTTAGCCCTGTCTATCACTGAACAAACAGTGCCTCCATTGCAGTTTGTCCACATGTCTATTTTTCAACATTGAAATGTCCCACTCAGTGCTTAGCCACACATTTTTAAGGCCAAAGATATTGATATTTGTGATTTTCAAAAAACCTTATGACTATTTATTGGAATAAAAACACAACGTAAACAGTAATTTTAGAGATAAGGATAGTTTAAGTTAGGTTATTAAAAGACTGTGACCAAGACATTACATGTGCCCAGCATGGCTCAGAAACTCTGACCAATCAGATGGCTTTGATGAAATGAGTAGTAGTAGTAGTAGTGCAATTATACTACTAAACAAAGTACTTCTGAGCCTATTTTAAGAGTCAACTTGCATGAGTTGCTTTGGCCAAACATGTCCGCTGCTTACGCAGTAAATGTCACAGATTCATCTAAGAGTCCTGATCAAATTTAAAAGCCCAGGAGACAGTGCTCATGACCAAGTTAATTAAAGTGCAGTCAGCGATTCTAATCCAGATGGTCAAACTCAGGGAATATCTCCTCACGGTTCGCTAGCTGTCCCTTCTGTGTGTGCATTGAAAAAAAAAAATCTGGTTTTCCCGCACCGCCCTGGCCCTGTAAGTGGGAAACTAACAAAGTGGTTCAGGCCGAGCCCTAAAACACCATTACAGCTGGGCTTTCGTCATGGGAAAGAATAAGAGGGAAGATAGGGGAAAGGGGGAAAGGGGGCAATGGGGGTGAGAGACGGTAAACCTGGTACATACTAATGTGCCGAAGTTCACAACATATCACATTGCCGAGAAGGAGAGATGGCTGAGCAACAGCCAAAGAAAAGGTCAGGAGAACAAAAACTGAAGAAGTGCTATTATCAGGCAAGGGCGACCAGCTGCGTTAACATCGGTGAGGCAACGGTGGAGAGACCTCTGAGGGATGAAAGGCACGAAGACGGATGTGGAGGTTGCTCTGTTTCTGATTGACAGGTTTGCAAAACATTAGTTTTGCTATGTTTCACAGAGCCAATAGGTCAGTAATGATCTGTCCCATTTGCCAATGTTTGTGATAGCTGATTCCAACTGGTTAGTTAGCAAGCTCTGGATTCCGCCATATTTCTCTTTTGATCAGCAAGCCCAGTCGTTATTGTTGTTGCCTTGGCAGCGCAAGTCCATGAATTTGGGGGGCGGAGCTTCTGATGGATCACTAAAGGGAGCGGTGTGTCTGTTTTTCAGTTGAGTTCAAATATCAACAGTCTTTTTACAGAATGGCTTACGCCTCCTTTAACCTGCCGAGCCTTTTTGGTGTTGGGCACCGTTGGAGAAGAATGTTTTGATGAGATCAAAACAGTTTGTTAGTTAAGTCACCAAATGACTCAGTATTGTGTGTGGTATTTGATACCTTAAAGATTACTGGCAGTTTGTCTTTCAGCATTCTTCTCATTGGTTATCAGAGTAGCACAGAGTAACCTCACCACAGAACAATTCACTGCATCTGGCATACAGTCAAAAAACGACAAAAGGAAACTATCCTTTCTGGTAAAATGTGACAAGACAAATCCCATGTCATCATGGATTGGCAACGGCAGCAGAAAGAATTGGGGGGTATTTGCAGTACGCCAACATTTCCCAGATTTCACAACCCCCGCTTAGGACTTTCGTTCACGTAGACAGAGATATTTCAAGACTTTCTGACACCTTATTTTCACTTTTGGTTTTCAAGGCCAGATAAAAACTAGTTGCCAAGTATACTGTTACTGTGATAAGTATTGGGATGCAAGTAGAATATCTATTAATCAATAGATTAATGATAAACTTTTACAACCTGTTTCCAGCAATCTATTGCTGAATGGATACAAAAAAAACTTAAATTAGTCAATTAATTGTTTAGTCTATAATATATCAAAATAATGATGAATGCCCATCACAATTTCACAGTTTTTGTGAAAAATTAGCTTAATTTCTGAAGCTGTATCCATCATGTTTGCATTTTTTTTTTACCTAAAAATCCATTTAAATTAATTCGAATTTTCAAAATTTCAGTCAGATGATTGATTGAGCAAATCAACTTATCACGGATCTATCTAGGCTGACAGGCTGCTTATAAGACAGCGTTGACAGGGCATGCAACAGGAAATGTTCGGACACAAAAATACAAAAGTGTACCCGATGAACTGCAAGCCTGAAGTGGTGAAATAAAACCAGTGAATGAACTGGAGAACTTTGACCGGAACTCCACCTGGCTGCCTTATGGAATGGTATGTACGACACTTTTCATATCAGTTGTGGATCGATTTGAATCATATTTTTAAATTTCACTTGAGGAGCGGTGTGTTCATGTGCAGATGGGAAGCTCCATCATTTAAGAATTTACCCAATGCATTGAAGAGATAGATTATGTAGTCGGCAAAGGATAGTTGTCACATGGTGATACAAAAGATAATGTACTGTAAATGAAAACTATAATGTGCATTCAATAACTCTTGAGTCTATGATATCAGGACCTTCACATGAAGGCATCAACTCAGTGTTTTAAACTTTGACAGAAATAAAACTTAGCATGGCAATCACATGCGATGGATCATTTAGTATGTGAGCCAAACTTTAAGGCTCTGCAAGCTGATTTCAATACAGCACTGATATGAATGAAAACCAGTGCCACTGCATTAAAAATTCATTCCAGAAATGCCTGGAAAGTACGAAAAACAGATCACAAACAGCATCACTTACTTTCTACATAAAGTGCCATGTTTCAGCTGCCAAGTAGCGACCAGTTCAGCTATAAATATGGTTAAATAATAAGATATATCCAAAACAGAGCGAAAGAAAATGCTTCAAGTTAAATATTCCAGAGAGCAGTCACCGAGAGAACCGAAGTGTCATTGAACATACATCCCGAAAATGAATAAAAGTTTTTTTTTGAGGTATCAAAAAAAAAAAAAAGAAAAAAAAATCAACGGAGCATTCATTCAGAGATGTGCAACTCTTTAAGTCCATTCACCACTGAAGCTCTGGAGGATTAGACATCCTGACTACTTCCAAAAAAAAAAAAAAAAAAAAAAAAACAAGGACACATTCATCCAATCACACATATCTCTCTGGACTGCAGCCAAATGTAGTCTCTCAACATGACGCTGGATCTGATCGGGGTGGGGGGGTCTTTTATTGCTTGCGGTGGCCGCCTCTCATTTTCCATCCCCCAATACTGTAAACCACGTCACAAATCCTGACTGTGGCACCCAACCTCTGGTCATGTTTCTCGTTTGCCTCGCCCCCTGCTTACACTTTTTATTACCTTATTATTATAGCGTGTTTTTTTTTTTTTTTTTTTTTTTTTATAAACACCAGAGTCCACTTACTTGCACTGCATGAGAAACATCCAGTCAATTATTAACCGGTGAGATGCACGCTAGTGACTCCATCCACATAATCTGCCTGCCTGACGGGGAACTTCAGAGGCTAGAGGCTGCGGAAATGAATGAAAGATGGATGGATGGATGCACAGAAAGGGACGACGTGTACTCAGGACACCACGAATAACAACTCTGCATGCAGTGCGCAGCCCCGACATGTCAAGTCCGCGAACGCAACACACGACGAGCAAAAACGACCGTTTTCGATTGATGCCCAAAAGTAAAACCGTAGAGCTACACTAGCTAACCTTACTACACGACCCACAACGCGACTCGCCCGGGAAAACGGGAAAATGTCAAAACGTTCCTTAGATTTAAAGCCATTTTCTTACTGTGTGACTGTAGGATGCTGGCGGAAGAAAAAGTCGACAGGGTCGTCCTGGTCCTGCGGGTCTGAAGGGACCACAGCAATCCCGCAGAGGAGAAGACAGACAGCGGGGTACGCTGATATATATATATATATATAAATATATATATAGATATATATATATATATATTTATATATATATATATATATATCTTTGTTTGTTTTTTTTTTTTACAGATTTTCACCCTAAAACACCGGACTTCCTGTTCCTTTCGGCATCGCTGTGTAAAAAAAATCCCAAAAAAAGGTAAAAAGTGAAGAACTTAACAAAAATGTCACTAGTTTGAAGTCCCCGAGCAGGGGCGAATGGGAACACAGTGGGAAGACGGCAGCCAATGAAAACGCTGTTTTTCTGTGACGCATTTTAGACTACCAATTGATTTCTGCTACGTGTGATATGTTTTCCTCACAATGCCGGTTGAAAGAATACTCGAAAATTTGGAAATAAAATACCACCAATACTCGGGCGTCAGTACTTACCTTTCCATTTGCATAACATTTTTTATGTAAGTAAATCTTTTAAAGCACATCCATACATTATAATGAGTTGTATCAAACCGGCTGAGCAGCATTCAAAATCCCCCCCAGATAGACCATATTCGCCCCATTCAGTGTTGGAGGAAGTATACAGATACTTTATTTTGGCGAAAGTACTAACACCATGCCGTGAAAATACTCAATTACAAGTAAAGTCCTGTACTAAAAATGTTACGTAAGTAAAAGGATGGAAGTACAATCAGGAAAATAGATTCAAAAATAGTCGCTGTGATTTCTACTGTTATATCATTATTATTCCCGCATTAATGTGTAAGAAGCATTTTACTGTTGTAGTTGGTAGAGCTAATTTTTTTTAAACTGTTTTATAAAAGGCAAAAAATAATGACTGTTTTCAACATGGATTCATCTGTAGACTATTGTCTTGATTAATCGCTTGATTGTTTTGTTTGTAAAACTTCAGAAAAAAGTGAGTAATGGCCAAAGTGACAGTCCAACAGTCGAACCTCACAATTAGAAAGGAAAAGCAGCGAATCCCCACTTGAAATGAACCGTGACATATTTGACATGTTTGGATGAAATATTACTCAGTTTTTAAAAACTTACACACTTTTTACCACCAATGACGCATTGTGAATTTAACTACTTGCAGATGTTATGTAATCGTTCCTCGCGCCGCTGGGAAGTAAAACTGTTAGAAAATACTGCCCCTGCCTGGTGAAACCGTGACATTGCACTGTACTTCAGTTTCTATTGCGGGCGTAGGCAAATAGTAGGGTGTGTGCAAAATCTGGCCCTACAGCAAAAATATCTGGCCCCCCAATGAGGGGTAAACCTTTTCGCTTTTAGAATTTAGGTAAAAACATTTTTGGCATATTTTTTTCAAAAATCTGCTGTAGATAAAATCTTAAATACAAGACTGAGGCAAATCCCAATAAGCATGACATTGTAACATCAAATAATAAGAAATGTGTCACAAACTCAACTCAAGTAGGTGGCAGTGTAATATATCTCACTCACACCAGAGCTGGGCAACTCGGGTATTTTACTATTTTCTCAGGTATAATTCTCCTAACATAATAAAATCATTGTTTATTTTTTTTTTCACTTATCCAGAGTCGTCTTAGACTATTTTGTTTTTTAATCGAATGAATGAATGCATCAAATGTAAAATATAGTATGAATATAATTAAATCTTTAAGAAGCTATGTTGGAAATGGCAGTACAATTTTACTTCTCATCACTATGCAGCCCAGTGTCATTAGCATCAATTAAACAACTTGTTATAATTTTCTATACCTAAAGACAAACTGTGGTGAACTGTATACTGGTACTGGAAGACGATGGTGATATTTACTGCCCTCCACCCCTTCCACCCTGCATACTTCAGTCCCAACAGTTCGAACATCTGGAAGTTGAAACTCAGAGAGAAGCAAGGTAAACCTTAGAGACCTTGTCGGTCTTGTGTATTGTATTTTTTGTATTTGGAGCAGCAGTGCAGAGTCCAAGACAAATTTCCCTACAGGAACAATAAAGTTTATTATATTTTTCTATCACAGGACTGATACAGAAGAACATTCATAGGCAGTTGCAATTTAAAGTCACCAATTCCCCTAAAATGCATATTTTTGGACTGCGGAAGAAAACCCAAAGAGACACGAAGAGAACATGGACAACTTCAATACATAAATTGCTCAGCTGGCTGGCAAACTTGAAAACTGGACCTTCTTGCTATGAGGTGACAACACTCACCACTTAGCCGCTATAACGCCCAAACCTAGAAGTATTGCAACTGAAGCCATGGCAACTACTTTGTGCTTATTTTTTTGCCTGTAAGATGATAAGCACACTCGGAAAACAAAATTTAACGAAACAAACAAACAAAAAACACAACTACATTGTTTAATTTTTTTTTTATTGTTCCAGTTTAAAAGTTATCCATTCCAGTGTTTGGGGACTTAGTGCAGCATTGACTATATGTAACAACCATCCATTCACTTAACCCCAGAGAAAAATGATCAGAAAACAGCTGGTAACAAATTTGGTGGACTTTCAGCATGTACCCTATACTTAAGGCGGAGTTATACTTGTGTGTCATAATGTACAGCAACCCCGCCAACGGGGTCTCTTGTGTCTACTGGATATGAGACTAATGCCATGCAGTCATTTATAGCCAAAGTAAACCTGGGTACATTCTTTTTTTTTTTTTTTTCTTTCACGCGATAGACGGCGGCAATCAGAACGAGTAGGTTTGTCGTGGAAAAGGCTTTGCTACATCACAGAATATGTCTGGTGACCTTCTCGGTCTCTCTTAATGTTGTCTTCACTATCAACACCAACCCGTCTCCAGCAGGACCGGAAGCTTGTGAAAGAAAACACAAGCAACCCAAGGTAGCCAATCACTGTCTCTATGTGGCTGTGTACATAGGCTCTATGTTTTTACTACATAGCCTCCCGACACACAAGTATAAATCCAACTTTACACTCATAAACACTGACTCTCACACTCTCACTCTTACACACTCACACACACACACTCAGAGTAATGCAAGGGTTGGTGGAGTGCTTTATCACAGCCGTGCGTCTGGAGTTTTTGGGCTGTCTAAGTGTTGGTAGGGTAGCCCTGCAGGGTCTTGTCATACTCCCAGGAAAGCCACAGCTGTGTCTCTCTCCTCTATCAGCTCTGCTGCTGTGGCATCCATCTTCGATCGGGAGAAATCATTTATGGCCAGGCCCTCCACAATCTTACATTTCTTGTCCTGAGGAGACAGCATACTTTAATGAGTTTTGTATTTTGGGAATAATGGTAACAAACAATCCTCTACACTCTCTTTTTCCTAGTTCATCCAAAGCAACAGGTGAAAATTAAACCCAGAGAAGGCAGTAAAACAAAAATTCTCTTTAAAATTACAAATTTCCACTGATGAAAGTGTCATTGTTTCACATTTTGAAGACAAAAAAAAAAAAAAAAAAGAACAAAATTATTGTGAATAACCATGTACTAACATGACAAACAAGTCGAGAAAAATCTAATTGATTGCCAGCTACAGCTAGAAATCAACTACCACAAACAGAACACAAGGTTAGATCAGTCTCACCTTGATCTGGACAGGGAATGAGTAGATTAGGTCGTCTGGGACTCCATAGGAGTTGCCGGAGGAGTAAACACCCATAGAGGTGAACTCACCCTGAAATAAGCAGTGTAACTGGTTAAACCTGCAGTGCTGAAATATAATGTTGGTTATCCTAGATACAGTAAAATACAAAATTCAGAAACATGTGACCTGTCAGAAATCAAGGTAAAAAGACTTGGTCAACATCAAAAGTACCAACGGGGACAAAAAAATTTACTTTAGATTCATGGCTAAAACTCTCTCAGATTTATAAAGCCATGCATACCCAGTTTGTTAGACCGTGTGCACGAACCACATTTTAATATCAACATTTAGCCACAAAAAGATGTAAGCACACCCCTTCATGAAATTCCTTTTATATGGATACCTCTGTCCGCTCAACCAGTCTCTCAGTGACAAGAATGGCAAAAAAAGAAAAAAAGGAGAAGCCCAGTGTCACCTAATTACATTTTTGAGGTCTAATACGACAATTTGACAATTATCATTTTAATTTCTGGGCATGTTGACATGTTGCAGTGTTGAAAAAAAAAAAAAAAAAAAAATGAGGATGGTTTTACAGGTACAGTCTATTGCTATTTGACAGTGTAATACCCACTTTTTGCCTGATTGCAGCAACAGGTGGACCTTCCTGTGTCAGAACTACAGTATAAATAAACACAGAGTTTACCTTGGGGGTGCCTGACCAGATGTCTCTCATGTGGTCACATATGGCCTTGGCTGCAGACATGGCACTGGACAGCTTCCTGGCCTTAATGACTGCAGCCCCTCTCTGCTGCACGGTCTGCAACACAGGAACGTGGACCATTAAACGAAAATGCAGCAGCAGTCTAATGGGAAAATGGGCCGAAGAACTGAGCATATAGGGTTAGCTTGAGTTACTGAGTTGTTGCTGGCTAGTTTCAGTTTTATTTATCAAGATTTTAAAGTTTTTTTTTTTTTTTTAGAGCATCAAAAAAAATTTAAATTTGAAAAACTGTTGAAGAATCTGCATATCCTAAACAACTGTTTTTGCCATTTTTCAGTCCTATGATCATGACCACTGTCCTAAAAACATCAATAAAAATCTGTGCATTGCAGTTGAACAAGCCAGGTTTAATGTAATCTGGAAAAATTTAATTTGAATTACTACTCTTGTTATTTATACCTCCTACATCTGATTATTTAATTTTACAAAACCCATCACCAATTTTCCTTAAAATGCTCACTATTTTTTACTGTATGCGCCATTTTCCTTTACTCTAGCAAACCTGGAGAGTATAATTTCTGAATATCGTGTATTTTTGAACAGCTGACACAGGAGCTGTATATAAATGCAAAAATATTTCTCATAGTCCAATAGATTAGAATAAGTTATCATCAGCTCACAGCAATGAAATCTCCTTTGAGCCAGGTATCATCCTTGACTGCTTCGAAGCAGGGGAGCTCACTACCGGACACGTTGACCAAGCAGTGGTGCACATCTGGGTACTGGGTGGATGAGTGGTTGCCCCAGATGATCACATTCCTCACATGGCTGGCAGGAACGCCACAGTGCATCGCCACCTACAGGACAGAAAAAAAAAAGAAAATGAGATTTCACGATCAGAAAGAAATGGAATAGCAAACAAGGCTGACAATGTGGCTGCTAACAGTCTAGCAAAGAGTGCAGTGTATAAAGTGTGAATAGAATTAGGGGTGCGGAAGGGGCGCCTAAAGGAGCGCACCTGAGAGCGAGCCCTGTTGTGGTCCAGACGGGTGAGGCAGGAGAAGTTTTCTTTGGGGATGGAGGGAGCAGACTTGGCTGCTATCAGACAGTTGGTGTTGGCAGGGTTTCCCACAACCAGCACCTGAAAAAACACACACACACACACACACACACACACACACACACACGTGACTCATCTGATCCAAATTAAAGTAAACATATTATTGTAAAAGATTAATAACAGCTCACTAAGTCCTATTCACTTCCTCTGGAAAGATTTGCTCCATTTAAAAGCAGTTTTGCTGCAGATTTTTCAATCTTATTCTTAATAGAGTGGAGCCAAAGAAACCAAACTTGTATTATGCTTATTATGCTTAATAATACATAAGGACAAAACAATATATATATATGGTCATGAATTAGAAAGTAAACTTGTGCTCCCTTATTGTGTTGCCAATATGAGGTAGACTAGAAACATGTTTATAACCTAGGTCTTTCACAGTCCTTACCTTGACTGTCTTCTTGGCGTACTTCTCCAGGGCGGTTCCCTGGCTCTTGAAGATGGCCACGTTGGCTTTGAGCAGGTCTTTCCTCTCCATTCCCTCCCTCCTGGGCATCGAGCCCACCAAGATGGCTGCATCCAGGTCCTTGAAGGCCACCTCCTCCTTATCAGTGGGGACAACCTCTGTGGAAGGAGAAAATTAATTAGTTACTGGTACTGATTGAATGTGTATATACTGTATGTGGTTCCTTGATAATCTAAAATCAGCACTTTTTCACACCTCATATGTCTGGGATTCATAGGATTCATAGTTCAAAATTAAAACCTCAGAATGATACTTGACACACAAGGTCTTAAAGTTATGGCTGTAAATCAGTAATTTTACTAACTTTCTCCTAAAATGACACGGTTTTGTTATTCAGTGTGTTTATTTTTCACTTATGAAAATTTAAAATACACAAATTTAACATGGATAAATGACATTCTACCATCTAATACATTTTTGGGCACATCCGATTTGCCTGGAACCAAGTAGGTAGTGAATTCTCATAATGTAACCGGTGAGCACATATTAGTGCTGTCTCTTGGTCAAGCCTCCACTGTAATAGAGAAGAATGTTCTAAGTTGGAATTCCTCACAAAGTATTACGTGAACAATAAAGTTGTTCATCCCCTTCTAAATCAACTGAACCAAAGTAAACAGCTGAAACATTTTAAAACCGAATTTAATGAAAAGTCTTTCCCTCCTTTCTAAATCATACATGCGTACAATTTTGAGAAATGCATTTTGGAGACATCCACTGTGCGACCGGTATTGTTCTGTATGGCTGGGCCCATCTCAGTGCATGAAGTGTTGTCTTTGCAGCACAGTTGGTTAATACAGGGGCCTCTCACAGCCCCTGCCCAAACAAAGCAAAGGACAGCAGCATTTCAAAGGAAAAATTCCAGGTCACAATGGAGATGACGCATTATGGCGCCTCACGACTGATCTCACGACAGCAGTTACAAGTGAAAATTACAAAAAAACGAATGGAAAGTAGGGTCCATATTTATTGAGTGTTCCTGTGAAGGAGTTCTAACTGTACCAAAATTTCCTACAGTGATGCGTATTTGATCCTTTGAGCAAAAGCATCTGATCACATTTCCAAATCAAGGAAAATTCATTCAACCTCTTCCAGGATTCAGGAGAGCTGCATAGTTGTCTGAAGCTGTTAGTAACTCCTAGCAGGTGGTGAAAGATATTCTGGGAGGTGTGGAAATGTATATGGTAGAATGCTAATTTAAAATAACAACAGGTTGATTAGAAATCTTGTGGCTGATTTTGTCTGAGATAACCATTCCATCCGATTTACATATATTTGAAAGCAAGGATATACAGCTGCAACGTCTATTATTTGGAATGTACCAAGTATGACTGCATTTATCTATCCGGTACTGTGCATTTTTGATAATTTCCTTGCCAATAAATATTGTTATGAATGTATAATCCTTAATGCCATAATGGCATTTAGAGGCCCCAGAAATCTGAAAACTATAGGAAGCCTTTATTCTACGTGAAACATGCTGGCATGATGATGTTTAGGGCAGAGGCCAGAGCTATGGTTAACAGGGGTGGGTATCAGGGGACAGCTCAAACTATTAATCACATTAAGAGTGTTACATTAGTAACAAGACACGCTGTGCAAAAAAAAAAAAAAATGATGATGATTCTGTTTAACTCCAAATAGCTTTGACAAAAGCAAATTGTAAAGCAAGATCCATAGTTTACGTGTATCAGTAACATATAAGATAATATATCATGTTATTTTCTTGTATCAATTATCTGTTTCGCCAGTTATCTGTTAAATGATTACCTCTCAGAAGTGGGAGGGCACAGTCCTGCAGCTCCATGACAACACCATCCAGGACTGGCAACATGGGCGTAATGTCCAAAAGGAGCAAGGTGATTGGCTGGCAGACGGTGGAGGGCAGGAAGTAGGCAGCAGGATGAATGGTATGAGATGAATGAAACATGCTGAACTGAATTCAAATCATAATACCCATGTATAATGACATGTCAGTTTGGGACTTAGTTGTCTGTAGGACAGAGTGTGAAGGCCTAAGCCATGTGGATCACTGACTATGGCGCGTGCCAAATGGATCAAGTGGTTTTAAAGTTGGCCTAAGACTCTTGGCACAAGATCCCTTTCATCGACTTCAAGGACAATCCTAACTCGTCCCATTGCGTATGGACGAGCAAGTGCAATCTGATGAATTCCCACTGGGACAACAATCTGTTCAGCGTCATCCCCCAGATATGACCTGGAAAACTTGTGACACTCACAGCTGTTTACTGGGGGCTGTAAGTATCCTAAATATGTCCTTTCGACACTGCCTGATGAGATTAGAGAATTGAGTGTGTTACGTGAGAAAGACAAAGCCGTTCCTTACCTGATCTTTGCCAAAGACATCTCCCTTGGCAATGCTGAACAACAGGGAATAGGCAATCTGCCCAGCAGCGCCGGTCACCAGAACTCTAATAGGCTCAGACTGCAAGACACAAGGCAAAGAATAGCGCTGTTAGTACTATTGGCATTGATTTCAGTGAGAGGACAGGTACGAAAGTGACAATTTAATTGTTCAACACAAGTAGGCCGGGCGTCTATTCTTGTCTACAGGATTTACTAAAGCAGGGGTTCAGCTCAAAAATAGAGTCTGTGCCTTCCATGCAGGACTATTACATAACAAAACCAGGGTACACTTAGGTTATCACGTTCATCGCCATCTTTACCATTCACTCATTAGCATTCATTCAATCCCCAAAAATCACCAAGGTAGCTAAAATGCAAATTAAAATAGCTTTATATGAATATGACATGAGGACTGACTGAATTTTTAAATAAACACGTGTGTCCTATGTGGTTGGTTACGTCATAAGGCTAGCCAGACTGTGGGCATCGTTAAAATCAATTTGCTGATTTTGACGAACTTTGCAAAACTTTATGAACCGCTTATTTAATCAAACAGAATAACTGCAGTTTCATCAGCGTTTAAAGAAGAATAATATATTTGCGAACTCAACTCACCATGGTCTCCAGATAACCCGGACTGATCTCTCTCTATCTCTCTCCCACCTCTCGCTCAACTCGGAGGTCACTCCTATTTAAGTCCTCAGTTGATTGCGACACTTGTAACTGTCAGACGGCAGACTGAGGATCCCGGGAGTTGTAGTTTTTGATAGTTTATATAGTCCTTTATCGAAAAGAACAAGCTAGTCTCAACAAGTTATTCCGTAGATAGTTAAAGGAAACATCGCTTTCTTTGATACTGTTATTACCCAGGCTGTACAAACAGGTGTCTACATGATATCGCCATTTAATGAGTTAGGTGGTTGACGTACAGGGTCGCCAATGAGCTAGCTGGTTAGCATAGCCTTTAAAGTACCGTTTGTAGTTGCTAAGCGACCTGTATCCAGGGGCAGCAGAGATCCAGCTAGCATCGAGAGCACGATTTGTTAGTTACTTTTGATCAGCTACTAATTAGAAATAGAGAGAGAAGACCAACATTAGTGATTAGATCGACCGAACAGCGACTAATGGTGTTAACAAACTCTATCCAAGTGTAATGAAATGGTTAAACGTAACCGTTTTCAGTGCAAAGCAAGTTGTTAAGTTTGTATAATGCTAACTACCCGGAGCAAACACCGATTAATGACATTCACATGTCCTAATCAGACCAAATTGGCTGACTGTAAGTGTTTACATTGAAAAGCAGGAGTTAAGTTTTGCAGTTACCGTAACGTTAAGTTTACAGGAAACACTTACGCTGAGCAGCATCGGAGAGAGCACGAAAACTTTTACAGTCCTCGTCAGTGAGATAATCGAGGTAGGTAGATGAAGGTAACCTGTCTCATCTCTTTCGTCCCCTCTTGTCTGTGGTGGTGGCTGAAGTTTAGCATTCTAACAGGCTTGACAGATGCCTGCCTTAACTTCATTTAAATGCTTCTTGCTTGAACTATTCTGTGTTTGTTTTTTAAAAGGTCAACAAAAATAAACTGAAGAAACAGGGTCTTGAGTTCCCCTTAGTAAGTGAACACTGTTAATCTCTTTGTCAAATGTGACAGTTTACTGTTTTTCTTGGTCTTAAATTATAGAAAGTTGAATATTTTTGGGTTTTGGTAAGTTCGTCGTACAAAGCAAAGACATCCAATGAAATCACCTTGTACTCTCTTATATGGTGACAGGCAGTTTTCAGTTTACTGAAGTTTTATAGACCAATTAATTGAGCGAATAATGATTAGTTGCAGCCTAAGTCTCATTACTGTTAAACTGTACTTTTACCCAGGACATGTAGATAATCCACTGCACGCATCACAAAAGCTGTCTGCACATCAAGATTTTGAGATTTTGATATGTTGTTCTAAAAGCAGTCTCATCTTTGGTTTTTCAGGGAGGGAGGCGTAAAGTGTTTCTTACTATTGTTTTGTTTTTACTTAGACGACCCTACAGAGGCCTAGTGTTAGGTGAGCGTGGTCATTAATATTTCATGGCGTCATTACATGACTTCAACAAAAAGCAGAGGAGATGCTGTTACACCAGGCTGGCATCAGACTGTGGACTCACTGTAAGGTAACTTGGCTGGCTGTCTACAGGGTTAGAACACTGTGTCAAATGATTTTGTTTGAATCAGATTATTTTAAAGTATTGGTGGTTGTCGCATGCGCATACTTTTCTATTTTGGTTCCATTTTTTTATTTTTGTACTGGCTGTGTAGGGAAAATATATGGGGTTATTTTTAGACAGCAAGGTCGTGTGGTCAGATTGACAAAGGACATAATAATAGTTGCACCTAAATATGTAGGATATATTGAGTTTGAAGATATATTAGAGGAATAAAGTGTTAAATTAAATAAAAAGTGTCAAGATTTTGGTTATCGTAATTAAAAGCTGCATTACAGTTCAGTTCTTGTTTGACTCTTCTGGTGGAGTGAAATGACTACCTAAGGCGTCGATATGATGTCGAAGTGCTTATTAGATGGTCGTATAGTTACTGAAACCCCTCCCTCTGCACCTTTCCAAGGTCAAAATTGTGGGGGGCTCTGTCCGACAATTTCTGTAACTTTCCAAAATTCACAATCCGGCAAACATGCCGTCTTCATGCAGCATTTAGCCAGGTGTGTGGAGGTGATTTGAACTTCTCTCTCAACATTTCTTTTTCTTTCTTCTTTATTGAACTAATTCCATCACTTTTTGTATGTGCAAACAAGTAAAATCCTGTAGACACCTGAGACCACATGAGTAGAGAATAGTACACTGTTACGTCCAATTCAACAATTATCACGTCTTGCTCCAATTATGATGGCAGACTTTTCTCCCCACCTTTAACTGCTGCCGTTTGAAACAGCAATAAACACTTTTCCCTGCAGATGTAGTTGACAACAGATCATACAACATTGCCATTAATACTTCTATCCCAACAACATACCTGTTGTTTAATATTAAAAACTGTTTCATTTCAATGCCACTCCAAAAATATTATCAACAACATCTTGAGAGCTTCCATCCTTGATTTCATCAATTTCTTGTTAATAAAACACAGGCAGGAATTATTTAAAATAGGGCTGCAACTGACAATTATTTTTACTATCCATTAATCTGACAATTATTTTTTCGATTTAGTCGATTAATTGTATATTTTTAAATTTATAATTTACCGGATCCCAAGGCAACATCTTCAGATGTCCTGTTTTGTCCAACCTTTGGTCAAGCATTAAATATTCACATTTAAGAAGCTGGAACCAGCTAATGTTTGGCATTTTTGCTTGGAAAAAAAATTACCAAAATGATTAATTGATTATCAAAATAGTTGCCAGTTAATTTTCTGTCGAGTGACTATTTGATTAATTGACTGAATCAGTGAAGCTCTGAAGCATGAGGACATGTCAGTACTACAGGGACCCTTGATGTGATACTTGTTCAGTTGCAGGGCTGCTGTTCTGCAGGTGGTTCTGACCTCTGATCTTATGCAGGGACGCTTACAAAAAAATATATTCCAAACATCAATCAATACAACACCACTAGTACTAATAAACTAAAAGTCCTATACATCTCTGTGACATTTCATTTACTTTTACTGTAGGAGAAGAATGTGAAAACTCAATTATGTTAAATTTTTATACTGATGAAATTTTACTGCTTTAGATTTAGATTTTTTATTTTTTATTTTTAATTATTTTAATACTGCAACAAAATTTGATAGCACATAGTTTGATGATACACAGTTGTGGAGTAAATGTTTTTAAGCCCGATAACATTATAATTTGAATCACACTGGTGCGGTGATACCACTGTATCTAAAATATTATGCTAGACCAGTCAGGTTTAAACCCACAATTTCTGCTCTCCGTCTCCATATGAAAGGTGACATTCTCATGTCATAACAACATTTTCCTTTTTGTCAAACATCCTGCTGCTCTATCTTTCAGTCTAACAGCATTAAATGAACCTGAGCCACCAACAATTCTTCATCCAAAGCCCAAAACTGGCCTTGCTTTTCATGTCTCCATCTGCCAGTGGCAGGGGCTGACACGGACGCTTCCCTTCTCAAAAGGCTCTGTGTGTGAAAGCTGGATTCAAAGCTGTTTGAAGCAGCTGCCACAGCCTGGCTGTGTTCCTCTCAGCTCCAGTTACATTTTTACCCCTCTGCGTGGCATGTGCTTACAGCTGTCATGGGTGTCAGTGTGGGACAAACAGGTGCTCAAAGCTGTCTGTCTGGCTGGCATAGTGCTGTATGATTGCACTGTGGGTGTATTACATTGATCGTAAGGGCCTCGATGATCCAGTTTTTGGTCTAACTCACCTGCTTTTTCCAGAGTGAGTGAAACTTTTTGTCCATTACCCAGAGAGGTGAGGAAGGACTGACATCCTCTTAACAATGCTTATTTATAGCCAGCAGTTGGCTTGTAAAATGTTGATCTAGGTGTCATGCCAATGAAACTGTTGCTCGACAGTGCATTCCCCTCAGCTCCATGGAACGTTTTAGCATTTTCTAACTCATTATTTTGGTTTAATGACCAGCAACTTTACTGTGTGGTTAATTCAAATCAACCTTGTTTCCAGCTACAAAAGACAGCTGTTTCCACGGGAAAGACCCCGCATAAACCCACTGTATGGGGGGCAGACAGCCAAAGTTTTTGACCATTTTGTGAACATAATCAAGAATTTGGCAGCTAAAGAGCAAGATACCTCTCTCAGATGTTAGTAGAGACCAACCCAAAACTAAAAGGAGAGTGAATATTGGACTTTAATTTATTAGGCAGCCAGAAATCTGACTCTTAAATGAAGGATAATAGTGCTCCATGTCTGCTGGATGCGTAAATAAGCAACAGCTTGCTGCACTGCCCTTAGTGGCCAAGCAAATAAATTAATGCTGCTTACAGTTGAAATCATAAAATAGTATTTTAAATGATGATCCATAAAGGATAACAACTAAGACAATCTACAGGAATAGTTTGGGCAAAACAAAGAAGGCTATTGTAAAAAACAAAACATTTGTGTATAGATTTATTTATACTGTATAATTCACCGTGACACTGTAAAATTTTAATCTCAAGATTATGGAAAAGTTTTAGATATACATCTTCTAATTAAATTGCAAATTTAATGTAGGAACGTTTCAAAAGGTGGGTCCAGAGGAGTAAATTTTCCGTCACAAAATGTAGAAACGATGCCGCCTGTCAGAAGAAGGTATCGGGAATAGACATATATACGAGTGAGGAAAGATTAAAAGAACACAGTGGCCTTGAGGTTAATCTTTTGTTGAATTCTTTTGATTACACTTTATTCTGTTATCTATATATATCTATCTATATCTATATCGATACATCTATCTATATCTATATCTATATCTATATATCTATCTCTATATATATATATAATGATTTACATGTGTTGTTCATCGCACTTTAATGTCTGTGGAGTCATTTTATTTACGCTGGAGTGCTTTGACATGTTAATGAAGTTCTGATAGCTGTCTTTGGACCGATTTGTTATCAAGATAAATTTTGTGCAACAACTGTATTTCATGATTGAAGAGGTTCTGTCCCTGGTCAGTGGACAAACTGGAAACAGCCCCACCTTTGTCTTTTTAGTATTTACTTATCTTATTTCACTGCATTCTAACATTTACGCATATTGTTTGTAAGCTAGTAACCTAAAAAGCACAGAGGTCAGTCACCTACAGATCATTTTGAATAGACAATAACCAAAGCATCACTAATACAAAACCTGGTTAAGTGCATGATAAATAGTCATCTTTATTTCTCTTTGCATCTCTGTTGATTTTGGAGGAGGAATAGGGTATTCTGCCATTTCAGCTTGGCTATGTATCAATATAGTACTCATCATGATATGTAAGGGTGTCGTATAGTTTTATTTGGTAGCTATAGAGTACCACTGTGGTAAGGCATACGATTTTGTTTACCCAGTGTGCATTTCACTTCTATGACACAAATTTTAAACTTGTTCTAAACTTGTTCCAATCTGCTGGCTGAGAGTAATGAGCAGTGACTGCCATGTTTGCTTCTCTTTTTTTTCTTCTTTTTTTTTTTAAATTATTATTATTTCTTGTGTGTAAACATTTTATGAAAGCAAAAATAGTTATCCCCAGAATGTCAACATATACCTATACTGATATGTTGGTACCATCAAAAACCTCGTAGTGTTTGAATTTGTCAAAAATGCTCCGTCCTACCTCTGTTCTGCCAGCTTAAATTGGGGCTGAGTCCATGTTTTTAAGAGCCCAAACAAAGGTACATATCTGGGATTGGATCTGCTGATTTAGGGCAAAGGTTGCTCTGTCAGAATATTGTTTGTCTTTGAGATATTCATAGGCTTTTCAGTGTTGTCTGTATCAGATGCAGCCATGAACATGTATAGCAATCAAAATCACCTTAAATCCCCTTAACTTGTCACATAACTTATGACATTCATGACTTTATATAAGCGCTCATTTGAAAGTCTGTTGTTGCTGTAACTGTTATTTGACAAGTTAGACTCCATTGTTTACTTTCTTCTCTGGCAGTCTCCACAGTCAGGTTGACATGAAGGGATTAGGGATACTTTGTCTTCGTAAAAAGGAAATCAGAATGAAACCAGGAGCAGCAGCCATGTGATAATATCTGGTGCTGGTTTGCCACACCGGCCTGATCCTGTGTGTGTGTGTGTGTGTGTTTGTGTTTGTGTTTGTGTGTGTGTGTTTGTGTGTGTTTGTGTTTGTGTGTGTGCGTGTGTGTGCTGTGAAAACAATTGGTGTTGTGGGTGTTTTGTCCCACCCACAGGGCAAAACCTGGAACCCCAGAGAAGCGAGGAGAGGGGGAAAGTTCCCACATGCACAAATCCCGAGCTATGTACATGCACACGTACACATGCATACACTTATGCACATGGAGTGTGAACATGCTTAAAGCTCAGCAGTGCCTGGATTTTAGAAAATACACATACATGTGCACACATAAAGGGTGCATTCTGAAAATCTTGATAAGTGCATGGCAACGTGAACAGCAGCACATCTCTCTGTCTGCACAGTGTCTGTCTCCTCTGCTGAACCCTCTTTCTGTCCTTTGTCCACTCCATCTCATCCTCCCCTTTTGTTCCCTTGTCATTTCACCTCCTTCATCTCCACCCTTTCTGTCCTCTCTCACTTTATCTCCTCCTATTCTGCTCCTCCACTCGTCCCCGCAGAGTGCACCTGAGTGACCCTGTTACATTGGCAGCTGGGAGGCAGATAGGCAGCATGCACACCGGCCTCAATATCGCCCTCTTATCTCCCTCGCTAGACCAAATAGCCTTCACAGTGTACCAGCAAACACTGAGATATAGCAGGTTGCATCCACACGAGTGCGTACATAAAATCAAAAACAACATAAAAACACAGTGGTTAATTACATCATCGTCACTACTATCTCCCATCATATTCACCCTCTGTATTCCCATGCCATCACCCTGCCTACTTTGTGGCATATCTGTGTCTTAGCAGTGTTGTGTTCCTGTCTTAGATTAGTTGATGAAGCTTTAGATCAGATGGAGCAGATGATTTTTCCTCCATTTTTTTATTCATTTTTATTTTTTTAATTTATATATATTTTTTTCTATCTGCACTGTAATGCAGACAGTAGCAGTGTTGTTTAAAATAAACATACATGGCCCTGTCCTCTCAGTTGCTTTTATTTGCAATAAGCATAATAATACACTAGGTGTCAGTGTATGCCTATAGTTAACCATAGTCATTCTTGGATGTCACTTTACATAGTACTCAGAAACTGGTGTGGATGTATTTGTGGTGAAGACTCTCCAAAAACACTCGTTGCTGCAGCAGTAATCTTGTTTTCAAGAACTGGGCTTATGACTTAAAAGTTGTCAGTTCGAATTGTCACTCTGAAATCAGAAGTGCGCTTATACACTTTTTGCAAGGCTGAAATCACTATTCTACACTGTTTTTTTAAAACCTGAAGCACATTTTCCTCTGATTTAGGATTTTGGACATTTACAGTCTCTGTAAATTTGCTTGCTCATGTCCTAAAAAAATATTTAGAAATCTTATGCAAGGCTCTAATGGGAACATGAGCAACAACATTATCTCTCTTTGAAGTTTTCATGCAGCCACCAAAGTGAACCAATGTGTGGTGCAACAATGCAAGCAAGCAAAACTATATTTATATAGTACTTTTAAAACAGGATTTACAAAGAGCTTAACCCAAAGAACAAAAGGGACAGAGGAGAAAGTACAGAGGAGAAAATACATGAAAATACATGAAACATGAAGAAATACACGTAACAATGGAGCCTGTTTGTGCTATTGAAAATTGAATGAAAAGAAATCATTCATTTTGTCTCCCCTTTGAAGGTATTTCTATGATGATTAACATAAAGGAAAACCAGTTGGAGAAATAGTCAACCGTCAAAAAATTAGTTAATCTATCTTTAAGCTCATTATAATTTTATAAATGCAGCTTTTGCTATCTATGAACCAAATTCTTACCCAGATAGTTGAATGATGTGGGTTAGTTCGTTAATCATGATTTTTTAATTCCTGCACGTCTAAAGTTCCATCTAATCACTCAGCATACTGTATATGACATACCTTTTAATAATTCCCTTTATGCATTGAAGATATTTTAGTCTCATTTCTGTTTTACGCTAAGCAGGTCAAATGTTCCAAATAACCCTTTCCTGAGCTGAGATATCATGAATTGGTTGCTTCCAGAAATAGCCTGCAGATTCATTTGAGCTGTTGTCATTGTGTGGCTTTGGCACTTTTAGGACAGGGCCTGGAGGCGTATGAATGTTTCCAATCTGCCTCAATGTACCTACTACCTCTCTGAGTTTCTCTCGCACTGAATGTCTGTGATCGAAACCGGAGAAGGACTCTGTTTCTGGCCAAGTGTTTGCTTGCTCCGGGGGGGAAAAAAAAAGAAAAACCAAGCCCTGAATCAGAAGGAACACAGACCCTTGCAAATACACCAAGTAACTTCTTGGCACTGATGCAGAACTATTCAATTAATATACACACACCAAGTCATCCTTGGAGGTATGTTTCCTCCTCTGAGCATGCCTCAACCACACTTTCCCTTTCTCCATCTCTCTCCCTGAGGTGTTTGCGTAAGGAAATGTTCCGTGAAATGGGTTTGATGGGATCAAACTCCATATTAAGACAAATACATATTTCATAGCTGTTGATGGAGTGATTGATGGTGTTGTGTCTTCATTTCCTTTGTGCGTCAATGCCAAACAAGATCTAAATTAGAAACAGTAATATGAAGGATCGTGGCTTGGCTTGTTTCAGTGAGGAGAGGAGTTGTTCTGTTATCGTGTTGTGACCTTTAATGTTTCTTGTTGTGAGGTAACTGAGTGTCTTCAGGTGCAAATAAGAGTTTTTTTGTGTGTGTGAGACTTTATTTGTGTGCTACCACAGCACCTGGGATCACAAGGGGGCACCAAACTGCCACATGTTGACATTCTGCATCTGTCCTTACTGAAGGCTCACTCTCCATTTCCTCTGCTGTTGACAGCAACCAACACACTTTTTTCAAAAACTCACTGAAGGATGACCAAAAAATGCGGCAGCAACAGTGTCCCGGATCCACAGCCAGTTGATGTGGTAGCAAACTCACATCTGAGATGGTGGAAGGTGGATGACGTTTTTTTTTTTTTTTTTTTTTTATCAATGCAACTGTTGTTTTTAAGCACCGCAAGGCTGGCTGACAAACTCCCACCCCACCTAGCCCATTTGCACCACCTTTCATTAACCTCTAAACCCAAATCCATCCAACTGGACCAGTGATGGCAACTCGCTGCAATTGCTGGCGGTCACACCCCTCTGCACAGCCATAATGGGCCGTGGCACAATTGGGGGCCACGTAACCAACAACATTCCCCATCCTTCCAAGAGGCCGGTTGCCTGCAGGTTACCAGCAACACCGCTAGTCCCTGTTTGTCTGCACTCACTAAAAGGAAAGAATGTTTTCCCCCACAACATGGCTGTGTGGGGATTAAGGCCCATTCTGAGTGGCCCCGGGTCGTGCAGCAGATGTTAGCTAGGATAGTGCTCGTTGCCGTGCCGACAGTGAGCCGGCGGGATCGGCCCGCCCAGTCGACGTTAAGCCTATGTACATGCATGAGAGAGAAGGGGGGAGGTGAAGGGCCTGTCACACATTAAAGAGAATGGCGGTGGGAAATTTGTCACAGTGGTCACACACTAATTCATCTACACTGTCTCTGTTCGTCATCCCACACATAGAAAGCTGAAGAGCTTCACATGGCTAACTTCATGCTGGTTTGTGTTTGAAATATTCGCAAGCTTGTGGGTCAGATCAAGAGTGTGACATCAGGGCAGAACGTCCAGATCCCTCAGTATCTACTCAGTGGGTGGACGATATTCCTAAAATATATTTATTAGTTTGTGATTACCACTTTTCAATAACTGATTCAGACATGTAAACAAGATTAGGTACATACGCACTGTAATTGCATCTCTTCGTGTGGTCGGATCACCCTCATTGCAGTCTGTAACGTGTGAATTTTACAACAGCAACGCATGAAAGCTTTTAAACCAACAGTTGCACATCATCTGTCAAACTCACATCCCCTGTGTGAGCATTGGCTTTTACCCTCCCAGATGGTGTTTTAATGTGATGTGTTGTTTTAACTGCTAAGCTCTCAAGTGCTTGTCACACAGATTTCTCTAATGAAGATGACTAAATGTATAGAGAGCATTACAAGTGAAAGGAAAACCATGGGAAATTGTCAATATGGCACAAATCTATGGGGACAGTTCTGTTATATTTTAAAGTATTGATTTTATTTTTGTATCCTTTTGGAATATGTTGCTATCCAGAGTGACATGGGCAGCATTAAACAAAACAGTAGTAAGAAGCCTGATTGTCAGAGTCACAGCAGCTGGATGGTAGATGTAGCAAAATATTCCTTTCAGCCCTTAAGACCAATGATATTTGTGTGACATTTTGTTAATATAGGTTTACAGTAATGAGTGAAAAAGTCTAAACACAAGAAAGGGGGGGGAGTGCTTTGGACAGAATCTTGAATAGATCAGTTTTGAATTGTAGTTTCTGGATGGTGTTTTGCATTTTTTTTCTTACTATCGACTGTCAACTGTAACCGTTTACCTAAATAAGTCAGCTCTGAATAGTAGGCATTTGAGAAGGCTGTATGGTTGTTTGATGTGAAAGATGAGCCTGTTCTCTTTATGTCAGCGAGTCTAACAGCAGGGTGAATGTGTTTAACATGGGGCCCAGTTCAGGCACCTGTGGTACTGGTAAGCGTCAGGCTGAATGGAAAGAGGATACAGGGTCTGACAAGACATGACTTGACCCAGCAGTACAGGTAGAGCCCTGCTATTGTCCTGAATAAACACCAGAAATCAGTGACATAGAATTTCCTCTTTGTGTGTGAGTGTGTGAGTGTGTGAGTATGTGTGTGAGGGAGAGAGGGAGAGACAGAACAAGTCTTATGTATGTGGATCTGACAAAATGAAGTGAACAAGAAACTTCTTAGGGGCAAATGGAGCACAGCACTGACATAAGCAGTGTTACAGTGTGAGTATGTGTAAGTCAGTGGACAATTTTGTGTGCGTGTGTGTTTGTGTGTGTGAGTCATGGGGCACAGGCCATGCCGTTCAGTTCCACAATGACTGTACTCTCTAAGGATGAGTGTTGGGCAGGGCAGGGCTATTTTCACGCATGGCTGGATGTTTGGGCTTTCTGACAGACGGAGAGTAGCCAGATGTGTGTTTTTGTGTGCCTGGGTGTATGTGCATATATGTGCACACTATTGTCTTATTTCATGCTTCCATTCTGCTTATTTCAGACCTCAGCTGCAGCATAACTTACCCTTCACTGCAGACGAAAAATTACCAGACACCATAGTGACAGGAAGAATTTTTACCAAATGCTCAATAATTTGGCAAAGGTGGCATTGAAGTGACTGCTTTATCCCGAGTGAATGAGTGTAAGTGGCTGGTACTAAAATAATAAGTTAGTTGATTGACAAAAAACAAATGACAGTTCTGATAAGTGATTTGTTATCATTTATCAAGTAAAACACTAAACATTTGCCGAAAACAGCTTCGCAAATTTGATTGTTTGCTTGCTTACATTCATTTAACATCATTATCAGTCAGCCTTTTGGATTTTTGAGTTTTTTGACTGTGAAACAAAGCAATTTTAATTGTAAGTTTGAAAGCCACAGACTAAAAATCTAACTACAGTGATGAAGTGTAGGAGGACGACTGCCAGGTAAAGGGGAAGAAGAGCAACAAATAGACGATGGAAAGGATTTTATTTCGACTTTTAGACTGCAGCAGGGGGAGAAGGGAGATATGACACCAGCGTCCATCTCTGAGGTCACAGCAAAGAGAACAAACATCTTAGTCCGAGTGCCATCGACGCCTGACCAGTCTTTGCCATCATGTCAACCTGTCAGAGAGAAAGAGAGAGGGAGGCAGAGGGAGGCAGTGCCCACTGAGAGGTGTCCAAGGTGTCATGGCCTCGTCTGGGAGGTGACAGACAGGGTGTGTTGTGAGTATGTGACGGGGAAATAAGACCGTTGAGAAGTCTAGGGGACATTCATCGTGACCTTTCGTTTTGCCAGGGTCCATCTCTCTCTCTGCATCTGAGAACAACTTTAAAGGACCTCATCCTCCTGAGCCCTTGACAGGTGTGTTTGTAGTTGTCTTATTGTGTACCTGAAAGTGTACACGCAGTTGTGTACACCAGTTGGGGAAAGCTTTAGCTGAGCTGTATGTATCTAGGTGCTTTTGTACACAGTCAGAAATATAGCTACAGGATATTTTTGTCCTGAAATGTGTATTTGAAAGATGCAGAGACTTAATGTGCCGCACCGCATTCATTTTGATCCACCATAAAGGTGTAGTTTCTGTTTCTGATATACAAATATGTACCAGTTCATCTTCAACTAATCGCACAATCATGAAGCAACATGATGCAGATTTTAGAGGTCACACCTTTCAGTTAGAGCTTGTCGATTGAGCTGCCCAGGTGAAAAAGCAGTCATACACTACTGGCTTCCTAAGGCTCAATGTCCAGGTACAGTGCTTCCAGATTAGATGGGCCTACACTAAACACATATTGTTAGTCTTCACAGGTGGGAAGCCAGTGAGGGATGATGTTGTGAGATGAGGCTGGCAATAGTCTGTCAGTCCACCGATCTTACAAAAAGACCAAATCCAGCAATGATTTGATGCTAGTAATAAGTATTGTCTGTGTAGCTTTTTCCCTTGTGCCATAGACCTCCACTGTTGTCCAAAGAACTATTAAAAACAAGTCAGTGAGCCACAACATTGTAATAGGTGACATTTTCCTTTATTATGATGAGCTTGGGCACTGCAGTTTATTTTGATTCAAACCTACATACACCGTTAATAGCAGATAAAATTTGCAGCTGAAAATGGCCCCCAACAAATATTTCCACCTGTTTGAGTAACACCTCCTAAAAACTTTACTGCCCACCTGTTTTAGGAAATTTGAAAGTACAAATATTTGGCATACAAAATTGACTTGCAAGAAATGGTACTGTAGTATGCTTTTATAGGGTACTTCCAAAGCTTTTGGTACTCTAATAGGTACAGTTCTGCTTTACCCTTTTCTGGTATTGTGTGTATGTCATTGCAGTCTTTATGTCAGACCTTTAGTCCTTAGAGAAAAAAAATAAGTTAGAATATATGAATAAAAAGATAAGATGGTCTAAAAGAGTATAAAAATACCTAGAATGGAATTTAAGTGAGCTGTGTATGTGCATGTTTGTATACATTATGAATATGCTGTCTAATAAGCATATATATATATATATATATATATATATATATATATATATGGACGTGTTGTTTTATGTTGGTTTGAGCTGTATATATTTATTTTTGTTTTATGCATGTATCTGCACACAAATGGACATATTTCATCATTTGTCTTTGTGTGTTAGTCCTTGCATGTGTTTAGCGTTTATACGTGTATTTGTGGTCAAGAGGTGAGGGACGAACAACAGGGAACTAAACAGCTTTAAAAGAAGAAAATCCAACAACATAAACAAAACCACGGTCAGTGTGACACGAGTCACCTTCGCTGTGACAGGGGACAGACACCGGAGAGGCACAGAGGCCGGTGAGAATCTCTTTGAAGTCAGCCAGCAGTTGTGCTGCTGGTTTGGAAGTATTGCCTTTCCTGCCCTTGGGCGTTGCTATAGGGCAGATACACTCGGCTTTTAGTGAAACACTTGCCAGGATTAGGCCTGTTAGCTAAGCGGGAGTGCAATACAACCATTGCTGGTTTAATAGAATCCTGGCAGAATGTGGAATTTTAGTTTTCATGTAATGGATTGGATTGTTATAACATTTTGTAGGCATAATCAAGCCAGATACCTGCATCTCTTTTTTGCTATTTGTCTTTTCCAACAAATCTTCCGCCTAATCAAGGCCTGATTGCGCATTCTTCACCAAACATCTCTCTTTCTCTGCCTTTTCTGCCCGTCTGTCTCAGTCATTACTGGTGCTGTGTTTGTGTTTCTGCTCCAGGCGTTGGGTAAATACCTCTGCTGAAGTAGGTTTTTCCCCCACTTCCCTCCATTACCTCCTCTAATGACGTTTACACATCTGCTTAGAAGAGCCTCCACTCATCTCTCTGTCTCCCTGTGTCAGTCTTTCTCTCCTTCCCTTTGTTGCGCACACACACACATAGACACACAATCACACAGACACACTGACGCTGCAAGATTATGTTTACGAATTACATTATCAATCATTTGGCTACTGAATTAATATCCTAATTTCAGTGAACTAGTACAATTCAGAGGCACATAATGTTCACACTCCCTCTGTAATGGATCAACAAACAACAAAATTTATTCAAAAATTCAGAGTTCTGAGCAAAAAACAAAGATATTCGCACACATATAAAAGAAGATAAATGTTTATGAGGAGTGGAAGGTTCATGAAGAGTACAAAAAGGACTTCAGAAAAAAATTAAATGTCTTCCATTTGTAAGAACTACTTTATTGTGACCACTTCTGCAAAAGTCATTGTATTAATTTTTGTTTTTACTTTTCAAGAGGATAAATGTGTCCGTAGCTGGGAAAAAAAACCTTTACAGACAGAACTGCAGAGTTGAAATTATTAGTTGATGAATGTATTAGTTGATTGACAGAAATCTGCAATTTAATTTATTTTAGACATTTTTTCCGGTAAATATTCCAAAAATTGTCTATTTCAGCTTCTCAAATTGTGAAACTTTGATGCTTTTCTTTTTCATAAATGATGGTAAACTGAATATCTTTGGGTTTTGGACTGATGGTTGGATATAACTTGGAATTTGAAGGCGCCACCTTGGCGTTATAATGTCTTTCTTCTCAATTCTCTGACATTTCATGAACAAAATAAACTAATTGAGAAAATAACAGGCAGGTTAATCAATAATAAAAAAAAGTTGTAGCTCTACACTTTGGTTTGTCATTGAAAAGTCTCACTACCAGTGTAGTCTGATCACTTGTATGTGTCGTATCCCTTGTGAGTGTTTTTTAGTTTTGCGTTTCTTGTGACATGTTTCACTATGGAGCAAAAAAGTCTTTGCTTTTTTTCTCTGGACACCAGAACTTTTCAACTCCAAACCTCCACATGTCCCCAAAACCTGAAATGCTACTTGAAGTGATCTACTGGTTTCTTTTTCACACACACTGACACACACACAGACACACACATTTGCATGCAACAGTACAAACACACACACATATTCTGAGAAGCACACAGGAACGCATACTCACATCAATCGACAATGAGACTTGACCAGTGGTCATGTCACTCCGGCTTCACTTTCCTGCTGATTGACATGTCCTGTAAAATACACACACACATATGCACATGCATGCAAAATGACTGTACCTGTCACCTCTCTTGAATAGTATTACCTTTACCTAACTTTGTTCCACCTGTCTATCACCAGCTATTCTTCCTCCGCCGACGGCTGAATAGGCTCCTGTGGGACTGTGTGTGTGTGTGTGTGTGTGTGTGTGTGTGTGTGTGTGTGTGTGTGTGAGAAACATTTCGGCCTGCTGCCTGGCGCCACTTTGCCCACCCTTCACTCTCCTCCTCCAAACCCTTCTCTCTTGTAACCCTTCTCTCTGGACAGCTGAGAAGATACACTGTACTTGCCTGTGGTTATGTGTGTGTGTGTGTGTGTGTGTGTGTGTGTGTGTGTGTGTGTGTGTGTGTGTGTGTGTGTGTGTGTGTGTGTGTGTGTGTGTTTGTATGCAAGCGCATGGGTAAGTGTATACGCACACTTCCACCGGCCCTCGCTTTCACTCTTAAGAACCTAGTCTTCAGTTTGTACCTTCTTTTTCTCTCCTCAGTGGGACAAGTTCTGTAACGCCTTAGGTCCTCAACAAAACCACTGAAATAGAGTGACTTAGAGACTGACAAACGCTGAGGGAGAGAGGATGGAGACTAACAGAACTTGAGAAGAACATTGTCAAGTTCTGTTATCTCCATCTGCTGAGGGCCCATTAGTGACCTAGAGTCTACAATGTTTATGACACACAACACTAAACCACAGAGCAGTGTGGGTCAAGTGTTGTGGATATAGAGTTGTGCAGTGGGAGGACCTATTTTGGGGACCCCCCTGGTTTTGGAAGATGTTACTTGCCTCAGAGTTGCACCGGTTGTACGGCTTGGCTCGGCATGAAACAAAATATAAAAAACATCAACTAAAAAATATCTGGTTCTTTGATTTAAAAAGACAAAAGTACAAGCTTGTGTACACAAAAATTTCCAGGGAGAGGTTAACTACTACAGTCATGGTGCATTTCAGCAAGAAATATCCAATCACTGAGCTTATAATTCTGTAACGTGAGCCTCTAACGGTGGGTGGAAGCTCAAGATTGCGCTGTTGATCAAACAGATTTTTGCAGTCTGCAGCTCCAGTCGATTCACTTTTCATTTTTGGGTCAATTGTGGTAGAATTCAGCAACTGTTGTGGTGCATTTTGTGGACAACTGCGACGACGAAGCGTTTTGAATTCCCTACCATTCTGATTCTACCTCTGACCGGTGTCTTCTCCATGGCAACGGCGACTGAGGCTCATGGGTACTTTAGTTTTAAGGCAACAAGCTTAATAGGCATGTTAAAGAATGGGGACGTTATCTTCCTGCGTACCTATGTTCCCTGTCCTTAATGTAATTATTGGTACAGTCAATGGTGTAAAAGTAAAAAACAGTGTAACTCACAGTAGGTGGTCATAGATAATCGCTAGTATCAAAAATCTAATGTATTTTCTACAAATGTTGCACTCTAGTTGCACTGTTTGTTTGTTTTTTTTCTTCATACTTGTAAAGTTCATTAACGTATCGTTAAAAGGAGAACTTTAAGATAACAAGATTCCTCACTAATTTACTGAGTTTTATGGGAACTCTCACCCGCATCCTTTCCAATTCCTTAGCTAACACCAGGTGTGACGAGGGAGGGGGGAGGCAAAGATACTGCGTGAAGTTAAATGGATGGTTACATGTTGATGAAACTGGTCAAACTTCTAATGGAGGCAATTAAGGTACTTTAAAACACTTAGCGCCCAATAGCCAAAATTTTCGGCTATTGGGCTAAATCGTTCTTGGAGTCATAACCCAGTCAAGTCTGAAAACATAGACATGATACATATTTATGGATTCAGTGTGACTCATGCCCTTTGTCAATCATTGTGAGTAAGCATCCATAAATCTTAGAAAGTTTAGAAGCTCCTTGTAATCATCATGTTTTTAAGTTTTCCTCAGTATCAAAGTAATCCACTGATGTCTGTACATCCATGGGTACACTGCAAGCAGGAAGTGAGACTAGCTAAATCAGCATACTTTTAATGCTGCCAATTAGCTAAAATGTAAACAAATACAAACTTGAAAAAACAAGCAGCCCTTGCTGCAGTTCACTGAATACTTGGTAATATTATGTGTCCTATTTACATCCTTAAAGCATCATAGGAAATGTAGTCTCAAAATGTAGAGCATGATTATCCTCAAAATAGAAGCAGGAGAAAATATAATAATAGAACTAACAAAATCCATAACTATTTACTTTGTTTTGTGTTGCACTATCAATTTTTTACATTCTTAAGGCCCCTTGCATGAATGAAGCACTTAATAAGTTTGCATTGTATTAGAACTGGCCAATATTATTATGTGACAGGATCTTTTCCTGAGAGTTGGCACAAGTGTCTTCACCACACAGACACACACCTTATCTGTTCTCTCAGCACTCACAGGCCTCCCATGATGTTTTTCTCTGTTACATTAGACGCATTTCAGTGCTTGGATTCTTTGTTTTATCCGGTTTTTCACTTCTCATTATCTCACTCACTTCCGTCAGAGCCATATCTTGTGTTTTCAGATTTTGTCCACCTTTCTTTGCTCTGATATGACACTGGAAGCTAGAGGACTTCTCCCTAAAGTATATACTGAAGATAAGAGCTTGTGTGAGTCTGTGTGCGTGGTTTCATATGTATGTAAATGTGCACGTGTACATTTCCTCAGGTATCACAAGGTTAAAAGATAGGAGAGTATGCATCGGACCGTATATGCCTTTCCAGGCATACGTATGTGCTTGTGTGCCATATGAGTTCACATATCAGACATTTGAGAGATAGGAGTGTATGTGGCGTAGGACTGACTTGAGTGCCCGAGTGTGTTTACTGAATACATGAGTATATGTGTTCATGTAGTCTGTGACTGAGGCTTGGCAGGAACTCCGAGGCGCCTCAGATTGGAAAGTCTGCACTCATACACTCACAATTACACACTGTTACCCTACCTATCTATCTCTGTGGATGTACTTTCTGGTTGCTCTTTATATGTTCCTGATGTTTGCCAGGTTTCTCTCCGACAGCCAAAACAAGACCAGGCAGTAGCCGAGAGAGTGTCTGCGAGAGATAAAGGTTGTGGAAAAAAGTCAGAAAATTTGAAATACTGTCCTTTGCGAGTAAAAAGTGCAAGAGAGTGGGAAAATCAGACACTGAAATACTGTCCTCTGAGAGAGACGAGACAAAGAATGAGGAGTGTAAAAATTTCCAGAGAGGGAGAGTGAAAGCTTGCACAGGGTCAGAAAGCTTAATGCATTTCTAATAGCGGGTACCTTTTAGAAAAACACGGGAGACAAGAAAGAAGGAAAAAAGATAAAAAGGGACTGGAGAGGTAGGCAGGGGGATGATAAGTGAAGGTACAAGAGGGGAAATAAAGAGAAAAGGGTAAAGGGAAGTAAAAACTGACGAAACTTACGAAGAGCCAGGTAGGTGAGAAGGGTGAGTGTGTGTGTGTGTGTGTCGGTGTGTGTGTGAGAGAGAGAGAGAGTGAGAAAGAGCAGGGGGCGGGGGAATGAGGCAAGGCTGTGATGGCCTTGTGTCAGTCACCCTATGGCAGCTCTTTAACCCTGTAATTTACCACATCACTCTTCTCGCAGTGATGGGACCACTGCACTGGCTGACAACACTGCCTCTGGCATGCGTGCGTTTGTGTGTGCGTGTGTGCTTGTGTGTGTGTGTGTGTGTGTGTGTGTGTGTGTGTGTGTGTGTGTGTGTGTGTGTGTGTGAGAGAGAGCGAGAGAGAGGGTGCATACCAGTGAGAAAGGATTCTTGAAATGTCAAACAAAATGTCTTTGAGCTTGCCTTCCTTTCAGGCATGTCCTCTCTTCTTTGCAGTGGAGCTCCAGATCTGGACCAGGGCCCTCACAGACCCTTGGGTGATCACCAAATTTGAACACAATTGTTTATGAGCTCAATTGGGTTTCAGCGTAAACGACACTCCTGTAAGTACCACAAAGTAGTCTCAGTTAAAGAGCAACCTGTTGAAGAAATCAGTTTTCTTAATTGCAGTCACCAGACACTGCTCAATGGTACCTGTTATGGAGCCTTTGAGATGCTGCTCTGTAGGTCTTTACCTATCACATACAGAAATTTAAAAATCAGTCTTATAGGTTTTATAACATTTATCCCGCCATCATTTACCTACACAAAGTGTACAGAATATAAGGAGCACTCCTCAATATTGTGCGATCCAGAATAACATCCCCATGAAAACCGTATGTATGTATGTATGTATGTATGTATGTATACAACAGGTTACTGGGAGTCCCGTCGTAGATGCCTATGGCACAGTCTTTAAATTTATATTTTAGTGCTGGATTTCCCCCATTTATTGCAACCCCACAACACAAGATGGATGTATCGTATCACACTATAAGATTCTTTCGTTGACTGTGTGATACAGAACAACCGTGGGAGGGCCACATACGTTGCCTTCACTCTCAACAATCTATACCGGCATCAGGAGCTTGTAGGAGAAAACAGAAGCAGCTATTGACAGTTTTTCAGTCCTCCCCATGGTCTTTCATAGCCACCGTCCTAGCCACCACGTAGCCACCCCTATGTGTAGTTAGATTTTTTTAAGAGGCCAGTATCAGCTGTGGAGTAGCTACGGTGGATTGTCAAACAAACTGTCCAACCTGCTATCCCAAAAGCTATTTGTGTCAAAATTCGATTAAGAAAAAAGTCGATACGCCCCCTATATTTGAACCAACTCTGTGCGGTTTCAATAAGGTATTAAGAGAGTAACAAAATATTTCAGCTCATTCCATCCATAAGCTTTTCTTAGCATAGCCAGAGCAATTGATGGGCCAGTGTTTGTCCCTCCAGCGACACCATAAATTTTCCTCTCACCTTGGCCAAGGAGAGGTTTCAGTGGGCAAAATCAATGAGAGATTTCAGATGTCGTAAATCCACCAACTCTATTAGTATCTCTACTGTTCTTCGTTCTCACCCTCATCATGTCGTTATATCTCTTAAGAAAAGCTGGTTGGTTTCGTCATCATTTTTAGGACCCGGTGAAATCAAAGGCACCAAATAAACAAATTCAACCAAATAAACTCTTTTTGAGAGGTCAGCATGTATAGCTCTATTCTAAAGGTACATTAAAAATACTAAAAATACAATACATCAGCATCAATCGTAGTCGTAATGATGCAGTTTTCCAAAGAGATTTTTACCTTGTGTTTGTTTTTTTGTCATAATTGTCATTAGGGAAATACTGCTTTTACTTTAACCTGGAAAATCAAAAATGTGTGTATTTTAACATGAATCTAGACACTTAGTAAAACATTGTGAACATTTAAAATAACAAATTTAGAGAAAGTCGCAGCCTTGGTGGAGTAACGCACATACTGTTATTATACTATATATATGGTAGAAAGGTCAGGACATATCATTCCTCCACCAGGGACAGGATGTGGAGGAATGGCATTTTGGAAAGGCCAACATGTGATGTTTGTGCTGAATACCCACCTGGATACCCACTGTAGCCGCACCTCTTCTGTCCATACATACACTCAGAGCATGTCTACGACTGTAGCTCAATGTTAGATTCTGTGTGCCTAAATAAATGTCTTGATGTTTGAATTCTAGAGCAAGAAAGAGTGATAGATGTGATAGGACTGCAATCCAGATATCTCAGAAAGGCCTCCGTTGTTTCCCTCTTTCTCTTTTACTCTTGAGAGAACCAGTCTCAAATAAATACTTACTTAAACTTCTGTCTCTGACTTTCTCTTTCTGTCTCTGGTACGTACACACAAACACACACACACACCCCACACATATCCAAGCGCTCTCATACAAAGGCACTTTCTGTTCTGCACTTGTTCCTCTTTGCACACATATACAGTACATACACACACATACTCTGACACTCAGTAACCACCCAGAGGGGACAATGAAAGATGAGCAGAGAAAGATGCAGAGAGCAGACAAGGTTGTAGTTCCTGTGGACTGTCTTTGAAAGAGGAGTCCTATGTTTTCCCTCCCCTCCTTTGATGTTAACGCTGCCTCTTTACTAGTTTAAAGATGGGGTATAATAACCTAGACCCCCACCCCACCCCTCACCCAAGCCCTCTGTACACTGGCTGTACACCCCCACAAAGCTCTGCAGGGGGACAGGTAACCCACAGCAACCCCAGCCAGAAATCAGAATGAGTGTGGCAGCTGTCCAGGACTTGTACAGCATTGTGTGTGTGTGTGTGTGTGTGTGTGTGTGTGTGTGTGTGTGTGTGTGTGTGTGTGTGTGTTTGTGTATTGTACACTACTGTGCAATTTTTTTTTTAGGCATTTTTTAGGATGCTTTCAAAAATAATGACAGGAGTAGTTTTTATTTATCAGTTAACTTCATACAAAGTGAAGTAAACAGAAAAAATCAAAATCAAACCAGTATTTGATGTGACCCCTCTTTTGCCTTTAAAGCAGCACCAGTTCTCCTCGGTACACCTGCACACAGTTTTTAAAGGTGCTTGGCAGATAGGTTGTTCCAGCATCTTGGAGAGCTTGCCACAGTTCTGCTGTGGGTTTAGGCCGTCTCAGTGTCTTCTGTCTCCTCATGTGATCCCAGACTGACTCCATGATGTCGGGATCAGGGCTCTGTGGGGTCCAGACCATCTGTTGCAGGAATCTTTGTTCTTCTTTTTGCTGAATTTAGTTCCTTATGACTGTGGCTGTATGTTGTCATGCCACAGAATTAATTCTGGACCGATCGGATGCCTCCCTGATGGTACTGCATGATGGATAAGAATCTAAGCATCTAACGTGCCTAAAACTTTTGCAGAGTCCTGTGTATGTCTGTGTATGCAACTGTGTGAGCGAAGTATCTAATTTTTGAGATGATACTCATGCTTACTTCTGGTATTGCAAGTTTGATGGAATAGGATATGATTGAGGATTAGCTGAATATGAGTTTGTGTGTATGTGTGTGTAAAGGCAAGACATGGCAGATTTGTTCATGAATCACCTTTTAATTAAAAGTTACCTCAATGTGCTTTGCATTAAAACAAATACAGGTGTAAGTAAAAGTAGAACAGTTATTGTACATACATATATAAAGGAACAGAACTACTATAATGCAAAAATCGCAACGAAAAGCCACTGATGAACCCTACATCACCCCACAGACGCAAACCACAAACGCGGACACACACTGACACACACTGACACATACTGTACGGACAGTAAATTAAACTTTCCCAGTTTGTACTAGAGAACAGGATCATAGTAACTAAAAGTCGCGTCTTCGGATCTGGATCTTGTTCAAGGTACAGTTTAAAAACCCATCACATCATGCATAGAAGACTGACAGCCGGGGTGAATGGACTCACCTTCAGTTACTGTTTATCTAAGCACACAATGAGAATACTTCTCCCTGAACAAAACCTCGCTCTGTCCTCTGTTAATCTCTCTCTATTCCCCACTATCTCTCCTTATTGCCTGCCCAGATACATCTGTGGCCACAGAGCTCACGGTCACACACACATCATTCTTGTCCAACACACACTCACCCATTTGCTCTCCCATTTTCTGTATCTCTGTCGGCCCCCTTGTTTCCTCTATTCTGCCATAAATTCCCTGAGACCCCGACAGCTCTGCAGAACAAGGTCTCAAGAACTTTTAGGTTAGCCAGACTGGCAATAACTAAATGAAAGCTTGCTGAAATGAGGTTTTCCCTCCAAAAGGGCTGACTTCCTCTTAAAAAAAAAAAAAAAAAAAAAAAAAAAGCTGGTTAGGAGAGGATGAAAGAATCCTCTTATGTCAGTAAACTCGTTACGCCGATGCTGCCATGCCATGCTAGCCCCAGCGTTTCCATGGAATCCAGTGTTATCTGTGTGTATTTTTGTTGGGACTTTTAGTTTTGGGGGTTGAGTGGCAAAATGAGATTTTTTTTTTTTTTTTTTTTTTCCCCCCCACACCAGGAGGAGCAAGAGGGGAAAAGATAAGAGAGAGTCCTCCTCTCAGCGTTAACGAGAGGAAATAAGAGAGAGGGAGTGAATGGAGAGACGGAGAGCATTAGCTGCACAGATAGAGGAATGAATGGCCAACACAGCAATACTGCTACAGCTCTGCTACACTATACAGAGATGCTGCACTGGACAGCGTGAAGCATATACTCCTGTCATACAGTTGCTGATCTGAGTCCATCCCATGTAGGATGAAATTTTACACTGGGTCTTTTATAATGGACTATCCAAAGGTTTTATCTCTCCATAATATCAAAATGAATTTGCATTCTTTGTTCAACATGATATACATTATACTTCAGGCAATGAACAACATGGGTTAAAGGGGGGTTTGGTTTTTGAGAAATATTTTTCTTTCCTGCTTGCCCTGACAAATTCATAGAAACCTTCTTCATGTATGCAGAATCTAACTCAGTTGCTGTAAGCATATAAGACCAAATATATGGGATGGTGTAGGGACATAAAAAAAGATGGTCCTAGTCAATCTAGGTACCACTGATAACAATTCCCCAAAACTTTTAAAACTTTTTAAAAACATTGAACTTCAGAGAAATCACATTGACCAGCCTTTTTTGCAGGTTTGACATACAAGTACACATTTTCATTTGGAGTAGTAGTAATAATAGTACCATAAATATTAGTAACATCATTAGGAATAGTACCACCAGCAATGGTAGTTGCGGCTGTTGTTCAACAGTAGCAGTGTTTTAAAAGGACATGTCATTTTGGCACATCCTTTAATGTATTTTGGGACAACCTACACTAATTTTCAGTAATAATATATATGAAAAACAACATTTCGGTAAAATGTATTATTATTACACACGACACACATACGTATGTGTTGCAATGAGTACTACACAGTTTGCACTTGAAGTGGTTAGCAGTTGTAGGTGTTATTATGGCAAAAGCTGTAGCACAGGTTAATAGTTGCTGCACTAAGAGTACAAGTAGTGGTAGTAGTGGCAAAGTAACAGTATTTTATTGATCCCATAGTAAGAAAGTCGTTTATCACCGAAAAGTCATACGTTCAATACACAGTTTGACAAAGCACAGACAGAACAAAATACATCAACAATATATAATAACCAGCCATCAATACTACAGGAGAAAACCCACAAAAAGGACCAGAAATCCCTGAAAAATAGAATAAGTAATATTTTTCAGAAATGCAGAATTCATATTGCCAAAAATATGTCTGCTGGATCAAAAGTTCCTCCAGATAACAGGGAATTTGTCTGCCAGTAACACAACTCTAAATTTATTATGAACAAGATTTGTTAGAGGTACAGGTGCAAGATTTGTTTCTTTGCTGGCTAATACTTTAAACTAAGGTTAGTAGAACAGTTTTGCAGCCACCAATCCACTAAATTAAACTAACAGTATTTCTGCTTTAATGCCAGAAATGCACACACAAAGATACAAATATGTATTTACTTAGCTACATAGACTACCTCTGTGTTTTTCTCAGTGAGAGCTGGTCCAACTCCAAGGTAACACTCAGTTAAATCCAAAAAACAAATTAAATACGAGGTAATATCGAGTTTTATATCCCTTTGTTTCATACTGGCAAACTGCCAATGACTCCGAAATTAATGAGAGAAGACAAGACAATATTCACTATAAAAGAAAAAGGTTCTTTGCCTTTATGTGTCAAGACAAGACAAGATTTTGTAGCAGTAGTTTAGCCCTTGTAGACTGTAGCACAGTAAAACCAGTTTTTCCTGGAAAAAAGGTGCTAATTCAAAACAAGACAAAGGTTGACATCAAATACATTCTGCAACTTATGTAACTGACTAATTTATATGAAACTCAACTCACTCAGGGTTTTTGTAAGTTAATTTAAAGGCTAAATTACCCAGTCCAACAAAGTAGTAAAGCAAAACGAAGGTCAAAGGTCCCCTACAAGGGGTAGACGGACAACACTGTAGGAAGAATACGGTGACACCAGAATGAGGGGTACAGGGAAACAGGAGGTGCGTAGGCAAAGCGGGATGTTAAATCTGACTTTTTTCTGTTTAACACTAAACAGTTGTGAGTGTTTTTTAGATCAATAAAAAGAAAAAGAAAAAACAGTCAAATTAAATGTATGGTTAAATGGGCTCTGGGTTCCCTTATGGGGCTCCTTGGTGAGTGTGGGCCCTGGGTTGGCTGCCTCCTCTGCCCTCACATAAAGTCCACTGTTGCCCTCCAGCAACCAAAGTTAACTGACTGGAGAATAAAGTCTCTAATAAAGAAGGAGGGGGGGGCAGCCAGCGCATGTCATAGACCTGCTCTGTGTTCATTAGCTGATGTGAGGAATGCTGCCTGCTTTGTCTGAGCTGTCAGCTCCAAAGTGTGTGTCCGTCACTGCTGGCCTGTGTTGTGTGAATGACGTATCACCGCCCGCGACCTTGTCTCAGTGTCAGTCGAGTTCATGTGTGTGCCTGTCTGCCGTTTTTGTTACGTGGTTTTTAATTTGTTTTTTGGTCAAAATGTGCATTCACACCTGTAGAGTTCCCACTGACTAGTAATACAGGTATAACAGGTAAAAGAAGTGGTGCTACAAAAGACTATTATGTTGCAGCACAATTGTCATACTTTTTTTTAAAGAACACCGTATACTACTACTACAAATACCATTTCTTCTACTGCTAGTCTCCTGCTACTAGTTATGCTACTAATACAACTACAAAGACTACAATGATGGTTGCTGCTGTCACAGTCACTAGGGAGAATGTTTAATTTCATAGGTAAAATTGATGTGTATTCAGAGAAAAAAAACAAACAAATAAAAAATAAATCTAAATTTACCCAGTTTCAGTTCAGTCGGGCACCTTTGTTAGATCACTTTCCTGTCATCTCTCTCTACTGTCTGTAATAAAGGCTTTAAATGCCCGAAAACACTGCCTTGCTGTGCTTTGTCATCTGTGCTTTACTCTGAACATGTGGAAAATTACATTTTTTTTTTGGCCAGTTTCTGTGCTTGGTCAGGTAGTAACTGGCGGTCACACCCGGTCGTCGCACAAGTTTCCGTGTATGTGAGCATGTGTGCCTACATGCGAGCTTTGTTTGACCCTTAGGCCTATTTATGTCAATCTATTATGTCGTCTCGTCAAGATATGCATCTGTGGTTGTGTTTGGTCTGCCCTGTCTCTTTCTCCGTCTTTCATTTGTTCTTTCTCTCACTTGCCCCTCTCTGCAGACTCGGGTTACGCTCCTCCGTCAGATGGCGGTCTGCCTGGCTGAGCTGCACTTGTGGTCCACCAAGAGCTCACTCCAAGTCAGAGGTAGCACTTATCACCATGTTCAATCTCCCTCACTCTCAGTAATTTCTCCTCCTTTCTCCCTTCTCTTTTTCCTCTCGCTCCGTCTTGCTCTGGCTTTCTGTCATCACTCACTTTGTTTTCACACCTTCTCCCCGCCTTGGTACATCTACTTTAACAATTTGACTCTCAGTCAACACCAATTCTCACCTTGTCTGTTTTCACTTTCCCTTTGCTCACTTCAAATCCTCATGCTTTCTGTGTTGTTTATTGCATTATACATGGCATTCTTTGTTTTTACCACATTGACTTGTATTTGTACATCGCTTAAAATATAATTGGTTAACATGACCACAAGGAACTCAAGAAAACAGTGACTCGTCAGGACGTTTTGTGTGACTAATGTTAACAAAGGGATTCCACCATTCCACATTTGTTGACAAGGAGAAAATTAAACTTTTGATCAACTTTGTAACATTGTTACATGCCAAGCCTAATACTGAAATGCTTTTCCAACCACAAGTTCAAAAGTTTGAGAGTGATGTCTGACGATGATTTATACAAGGTGCATAAATAGTTGAAATTGAACAACGTCAGATCCAGTTCTCTGCACAAGCTAAAA